>NW_010271870.1:0-289 GCF_000690775.1 Eurypyga helias
TGGCAAAACCAGCCAGGCCCACCCCAGTGCCTGGGAGTGGGAGCAGGAGCGCAACCTCCGCGCCAAAATCTGAGCCTCCCACCCCAAAAATTTGGATTCATTTCTTATCAGCTCTTGCAAAAGCAGCCACATCCACTGCTCCAAGGAACGGACGTACAACATGGAATGGATCGCCTGGGCACGCAGCCGGGGTATCCCACCTCCCCGAGGACCGACCGCGCCCAGGCGCTGCCACCCTGCCCGCGCTGCAGGGCTGGGGGCGCCGGGAAGCCAAGTCACTTACTTCACC
>NW_010271870.1:389-599 GCF_000690775.1 Eurypyga helias
CCCGTTAGATGGCGAATTTGCGGAAGCTCTCCTCCAGCGATGACATCGCAGCGCTCCGCTCCCAGCCGCGGTGGGATGTGGGGCAGAGGGGCCCGTTACCGCCCAGGCGCTGACTGGCAGCACCAGCAGAGCTCAGCCTGCTCCGTGCCCAGGTCCGTGAGGGCAGGAGGAGGGGGGCTGGCAGGGGCAGAGGGACTGCGGCAGGAGCGG
>NW_010271871.1:0-328 GCF_000690775.1 Eurypyga helias
TGATTCTATGATTCTGTGAATGGAGAAGGGATGGGGGTGGCCCCAGGGACGGGATCTTGGCCCCAGGTCATCCGACACTGATAGCGCCAAGACAATAGGAGGGAAGTGAAGGGTCAATTTCTGCTTTCATATGTAAAGATAGGCGCAAGGAATGACGGGCATCATTCACTGTGGCGGTTTCTTCTGTATTATTACTTGGTACATAAGACCTGGCTTCTTTCTCCAAAGGTGTGCCGGCTTTGTGGAGTTACTGCCGAGCCCATCCCCCCGCAGACGTGCCATAAACAAACACCTCGACCCCGCGCGTGGATGGGCTCGTTGCACCCCT
>NW_010271872.1:0-1008 GCF_000690775.1 Eurypyga helias
CAATTCCCCAGGACAAAAGCTTGTGTCGAGGGCTGATTCTCAATAGATCGCAGCGAGGGAGCTGCTTTGCTACATACGAAACCCTGACCCAGAATCAGGTCGCCTACAAATGACTGAGCGCCAGATGCCCCGTGATTGTGAAGGATGCAACAGGGGAGAGGCAGCGCCACATTCACCCACCCCTCGTTGCCGACCATGAGCAGCATTCTACACTCCGGCCCCCCACCCCGGGGGAGCGGGCGGGCAGCTATCGCGAGCCTACCAAGACTCCAACAGCGCTGCTGGGGTTCTGACTTAGAGGTGTTCAGTCGTAAGTCCGCAGATGGTAGCCATTGGCGCCATTGGCGCCTCAGCCGAGCGCACGCACCAGGGGTCTGAACCTGGGGTTCCTCTTGTCCTGGACAGGATTACGACTGCAACCACACATCACCGGTAGGGTAAAACTAACCTGCCTCACGACGGTCTAAGCGCGGCTCACTTTCCCTATCAGTGGGTGAACAATCCAACGCTTGGTGCATTCTGCTTCACAGTGATGGAAAAAGCCGACACTGAAGGATCAAAAAGCGGCGTTGCTATGAATGCTTGACGGCCATAAGCCAGTTATTCCTGTGGTAACTTTTCTGACACCTCCTGCTTAAAACCCAAACAGCCGGAAGGATCATGAGGCCCTGCTTCCACAGTCTGCATTCATACTGAAAATCAAGATGAAGCGAGGTTTTGTCCTTCTCCACGGGAGGTTCCTGTCCTCCCTGAGCTCACCTTAGTACATCTGCGTCACACTTTGAGCGGGGTGCCGCCCCACTCTAACTCCCCACCTGCCACTGTCCCCGGGGCAGGTCACACCCGTCACGCGCTGGGCGCTTGGTGCCGGAAGCCAGAGCCCCCCCTTCGGTGCTTGCCCCCATGCCTTGCCAGGAAAGTGAAAAGCGCCCAGCCTCCCACTCACTCGACACCTCTCACATCTCTTCACAGCGCCAGGCTACAGTCAAGCTCAACAGGGTCTTCTTT
>NW_010271873.1:0-209 GCF_000690775.1 Eurypyga helias
CGAAACCCAGGGTGCTCTCATCCAGGGAGCTGCGCGAAGCCCCCGGCTTCTGGAAGTTTTTCCAGTTGGGATCGGGATGGAAGGTCTCGGTGATGTGCTGGGGTTTGGAGAGGGAAGGGTCGCTCTGGTCCAGCAAGGAGAAGGTGACGCGGTAGGAGAAGGGCCACTCCAGCAGGTTGTCGTACTCGCCCGGCAGCACGCGGATGTAG
>NW_010271873.1:437-642 GCF_000690775.1 Eurypyga helias
TCACCAGCGCGCACACCATGCCCAGGTGAGCCTTGGTGCTCTCCTCCAGGTGCCGGCCCATGGCCAGCTTGGGGCACTGCGGGGACGGCAGGACTGTCAGCTGGGAGGATGCCGGGCGGGGGGGACACGGGGCGGGAGAAGGATGCTGGGGGGATGCCATCAGAGCAGGGGGGTGCTGGAGCAGTGGGGGGATGCCGTGGGGACC
>NW_010271873.1:741-1037 GCF_000690775.1 Eurypyga helias
GAGCGGAACAGGGACGCCCCAGGGGACAGCACGGATGTCAAGGCAGGATGCTGTGGGGCAGGGGCACACCGCGGTGGGGCTGGCACGAGGATGGTGGGATGCCAGGGACGCACTCACCCGGTGCTTGCAGCCAGCGTCCTTGAAGGGACACAGCAGCATGGCAGTGCTGCAGCTCTCCTTGAGGTGGGTGGGCACGTCCTCCCGGGCGATGCTGGGCGTCCCGCACTGGTTGGGGCAGGGCACAGGGTACCGGGGACACTGGTACTGGTGGTTCTGGGGATGGAGGGTGACAGGTC
>NW_010271873.1:1085-1404 GCF_000690775.1 Eurypyga helias
GGGTGACAGGTCAGCTGGGGCCGGGAGCCGGTGGGGGCGAAGGTCCCCGTGGGCCCCGTCTCACCTGGATGGTGTCGAAGACGAACTCCTTGGCGCAGTAGGTGCAGGGCTGGGTGCGCTTGGGGCACTCGGCCAGGCCGTGCTGGGACAGCAGGCGCCGCATCATGCGGGCCCCGCACTTGTTCTCGCAGTACACGCTCTCCTGGGGACACGTGCCTTGGTGGCCCTGGGGACAGCAGCAGCATCGTCACCCCTCCCCCAGCCAGCCCTGTGCCCGGGCTGTGCCCCCATGGGGTCCCCATGGCCAAGCTGTGCCCCC
>NW_010271874.1:0-209 GCF_000690775.1 Eurypyga helias
ATTTGCAGAGGCGAGGGTCAGTGGGCATGTGAAATGGGGGCTGGGAGACCCCAGCGTGGTGCAGAGGGTCACTGTGCCACACAGGGCAGGTGGGGAGGGGTCTGCAGAGCCAGGGACGGCGGCAGGGATGGGGAGGGCTCCCAGCAGCAGGGGGGGGAGGGCTGGCCGGGCATGGCACCGGCAGGGGGGCGGGAGGCGGAGCCCCGGGC
>NW_010271874.1:383-1344 GCF_000690775.1 Eurypyga helias
AGCAGGGTGGGCTGGCCGGGCATGGCACAGGCAGGGAGGAGGCAGCAGGACCCCAGACACCCCCCTGCTCGTGGGCACCGCGCTGCAGAGCAGGGCGACGCAGCGTGGGGCGGTGGCAGGTGGTATGGTGTAGGGTGATGCAGGTGGACGAAAGGCAGGGTGGTGCAACACTGACTGACGTGATGCGGGGTGACACGGCGCGACACAGGGCGACGCGAGGTGATGCAAAGCCCATTGCTGCGATGTGGGGCACTGTGGGGCGATGCATCACCGGGCGATGCGATGCAGCGCGACGCGATGCAGGGGGGTGATGCAGGGTGGCAGGATGTGATGCAGGGCGACGCAAAGCGATGCCACGCAATGCAACATGAGGCGACGCAGGGGTGACAGGATGTGATGTGACACTGGGTGACACGATGCAAAGCAATGCACCGCGGGGCAATGCAGGGCAAGGTGAGGCCATGCAAGGCGGTACGATGCAGGGGGATGCAATGGAAGGTGATGCAATGCAAGGCAGTGTGATGCAGCGCGATGCGATGCACGTCGAGGCAACGCAAGGCAGTGAACGCGGGGTGATGCAAATCGAGGCGATGCGATGCGGGGCGATACGACGCAGGGTGATGTGAGGCGATGCAGGGCTCCACAGTACGACGCGACGCAGGGCGACGCGATCCAAAGCAGTGCGCTGCGGGGCCGTGGTGCAAGGCGATGCAAGGGGAGGTAAAGCAAGGCGATGCAGCGCAAGGCAGGGCGATGCAGGGCGACGCGATGCAGGGGGATGCGAGGAGATGTGGAGCGATGCGATGTGATGCAATGCAGGGCGATGCAACGCAGGGCGACACGATAGAGGACGATGCAAGGCGATGCAGGTCTCCGCGATACGATGCGGCGCAGGGCGACGCGGTGCGAAGCGTTGCGCTAGGGCGACGATGCGAGGCGACGCTGCCCCTCTCCACGCGCG
>NW_010271875.1:0-1533 GCF_000690775.1 Eurypyga helias
TGCCTGGGGGGCTACAAGAAAGCCCAACTGACTACTAAAGCCCTTGCCTCAGGCACAGCCAATTCTATAGCAGGTTCACAGGTCTACAGCACTGTTGTTACAGGACAAAACCAAAGACCTTGGGAAGTGGCAGGTGACCTCCTCTCCCTCCCTCTCGGCCCCACGGGCTCTCTGCATGGCCCTGCGAAATGCATTATTCCCGCAGCACAGCACGAAGGAGGTTCTGCATCCACACACGCAATGTTAGCCACGGCCGGCTACTGGTAAATGACACCTCTGATCCTGGCACAAGCATTTACAGTGAAGCTTGCCATTCTTTCCTAAGTCTCTGAACCTACCCCGTGTGTTTCATTTATCCTAATCCTGCATTTTCTGTTTTGTATAAATTGGGCTGATGACTAAATCTATACACTTCATCCAACTTACAGCAAAATTCCCCTAAGATACTTGGATCTACATGTAAGACAACACAGACCCACAACTAACAAGCTTGTGGACTCCCCAGGTAATACATTTGCTTTCCACACAACCTCCTGGGATTAGGGAAGCAATGCTGGAAGAATGCAGGAATGGCTGTCCAAATACGGTTTGCTGCGATGCCTGGGCACAACCAGATGCCACAGGCGGATGCACAGAGAAACCAAAATTATTTGTTACTAACTTAAGGGTTAGTAATTTCAAGTATTTCAGCTACCAGAACAATACTTTGTAGTTACGTTTCCTGGTCTCTACCCCAGTGTAAAACAAACACCAGCTCTAGAACGGGAGAAAGGTGACATCTCACACGCGTTTTAATGATGTCAAACTAAAACACAGGGAAAGGCCCTGTGAAATCCCACATTCTTTCTAAAACCTCCAAGTCACACATTTTCCACTGCCAAGCAGCCTCCAGACAAAAGTTTCATAAGCATCAATCAACACCAGAGTCCTTATTCAGTGGTCAAAGTAACCACGGAAACAACTTCATGGCTTTAAAAACCACAGACAGAAAGCTTGGAGAAGGGAAACCAACCCCCAGTTTAGCTGCACCTGGGGACGCAACCCAAAGGCATCAGCTGGTTACCAAACTCCTTTCTTCTCCTTACGGAACAAAAGGATCCAAGGATGGCTGACTAGCGCAGTGCTTCTGTAGAGCCTAATGCACTAGAAGAGAACTTGAACTTTAAGATTAAACTACTCCTTCTACTGAACAGGGAGGATAACCGAAGCGAGACCCTTTACAGGGTGGATGTCGGTACTAAACACACCAAAACTCACGCTCCAATGCTGGTCGCTTAGAAACCAGAAAAATGCTAGCTACTTCCCTGAAATGCATGTAAACTGGGGTTTGGTGCAGATGCTGGAATTCAGGTTATTTTGGCATGAGGGAACAGGCCCAGTGACTGCAGGACAGTGTTCCCCAGGCTTCCCTGTCTGTTTCTGAGGTCGGTCATTTCTCCCTTAACCTATCCACTGCAGTGAAACCAAGACTCCCACCCCACCGAAAAAACACACCTGATCCAAAACTGTTACAGCAGGAGAAATCTTACCTTC
>NW_010271876.1:0-330 GCF_000690775.1 Eurypyga helias
CTCCCCCTGCCCCACATCCTCCCCCCCCAGCCCCACGGCACCGCGGCACACGGCACCGGCAGGGACGGGGCGGCCGGCACGACGGGGCCCTGGGCGTGTGCTTGGCATGTGCTTAGCATGTGCCAGGCGTGTGCTTGGCATGTGCACCACGGGCGCCGCCAAAACCAGGCGTGTGCTTGGCATGTGCACCACGGGAGCCGCACACACCAGGCGTGTGCTTGGCATGTGCACCATGGGAGCAGCACGCACCAGGCGTGTGCTTGACATGTGCCAGGCGTGTCCTTGGCATGTGCACCATGGGTGCAGCATGTGCCAGGCCTGTGCTTGACA
>NW_010271876.1:547-1171 GCF_000690775.1 Eurypyga helias
CCCTCTGTGCACCAGGCCCATGGGTCACATGGGCTGGTATGTGCCAGGCGTGTGCTTAGCGTGTTCTGGCATGCACCAGACATGTTCTTGGCATGTTTTCCGTGGGCCAGGAAGAACAAGACACCAGCTGCGTGTGCCAGGCATGGTTTGGCACGTACAAAACGAGCTGATGTGTGCTTAGTGTGTGCAGGCATGTGCTTAGCATGTATCAGCTTGCACCAGACGTGTGCAAATAGTATGTACTTAACGTACTACGGCCCAATGAATGTGTTTAGCATGTAATAGCCTACCCCAGACACTCGTGTAGTGTGTGCTGGCTTGCACCAGGCATGTGCTTAACATGTGCTTAGCATGTACAGATATCCTCAAGCCACACCAGCTTCCACCACACATTTTTAGCATGTAAGGCGCACTTAGCATGAGCTCAGCATGTACGCAGCGTAGCACCCAGTGCCTTGCACCAGGCATGTATTTGGCATGTACATGTGTGCTTGGCGTGTGCTTAGCATGTGCCCGGCGCCGTCCCCGCGTGTCCCGGTGCCGCGTGTCCCGGTGCCAGGGACTCCGGCGCTCTCCCTCCAGCGGCTCCGGCGGCAGCTGCAAAGCAAAGGGGGGGTGAGGGGG
>NW_010271877.1:0-28766 GCF_000690775.1 Eurypyga helias
GCTCGGTCAGCGGGACCCGCGCCGGCCGGAGCTGCGCCCGGGAGAGGGGAGAGCGGGCGCAGCAAGGGGGGCGGGGGCCCACGCGTGGGAAGCCAGGGTTGTTTTCTGCCCCGGATCCACGGGCAGAGAAGGTTCCAACGCACTGACCTTGCTTTCTGTGTCTCCGTTTTGAACTCCGCTTTTCGATTAAGGACGTTTTAATCTTTTATAAGTAAAGAAAAAGAGTCTTTTAGACATTCAGAAAACCGGCACGTTTGTAACTCCTGGAAAAACGGGCACGAGGAAACGGGCTGCGGGTTAACGCTTGGCAAACACTAGGACTGTTACGGCACCTAAACGAGGTCATGATGTTCTTCTAGTCACAGTTACTTAGAGCTTTGCCAACAACGCACAAACATTGTATTAATGTCTGTTACTAAGAAATAATTCAATTAATGTTTCCTGAAACCTGGCAATAATGAGGGAAATGGAGATTAGCACAGAATCTGAAGGACCCAAGTATCTTCCTAACAGAACGACGACACAAACCCAGGAAGATGGCTTTAATCCCACCTGGGTTTACACTGAATTGATACAATATGGCATGGACAGGATTTAGTGGGTGGTTTCAAATATTTTGCTTGCTGTTCTACAAAGATGCCGATCTCTGCAAGTAAGGGAAATCACCCAACAGCTCTATGACCGTAACAGTTTTTGACATACCAAAATCTAGTGCTAGTGTCCACTTACCCGCCAGCTCTCCACAGGATACCGACTGTCTTACTAGCTGTCCCTAGGTTGGGTTGTTATCGTTACTGCAGACCCTGAAGCGCTGTTTTGTGTGAAGAGTGAAGAAAGAGAAGGTTGTCTTTTTGCACCCAGGGTATCCCAAACTGATCTTTTCCCCGAGGTACAGTTCTTCTCTAAATCATTTCAACTGATTCAAGCTATTAAAAGATTTTTGTGGGACGAAAAAATGTGGGACAGCACTGCTAAGAGACACA
This sequence comes from Eurypyga helias, assembly GCF_000690775.1. Classification (NCBI taxonomy): domain Eukaryota; kingdom Metazoa; phylum Chordata; class Aves; order Eurypygiformes; family Eurypygidae; genus Eurypyga; species Eurypyga helias. Next base: position 984 of record NW_010271877.1, read on the forward strand.
ACACCTGCCCTGCTTACCTACGACACTGCTGCCGGAACACGTTACGGGAAGGCCACATACTTTCAGCGCACCTATGACAGATTGTCACCCTTTGGCCTATTTTAGAAACGCAAAAACTAAAGCAATTGAGCCTTAAAGCCAGATTTGTGCCATTCCCATCCTGTTGTGCATACGCTAATGAAAAAAGAGAAACTACCTGGCATAGGACTTGCTAAAAACCTAAAATGGGTTCTAGAACTAACGTCTCAAAATTTGTACCTGAGGCAAAACTGGATATTAATTAGTAAGTGTTAAATTTCTCTTGTATTACAACAGCTTGCACTGAGGTCAACCACGTCATCACCATGACCAACTTGCCATCTCCCTTGTGTGAAATACTCCACCCACACTCACCTCTGACACCCCGGCCGTGCTAGAAGCTGGCTCATTTTTAAGGGAGGGCACGTTAAGTGCAACGGAGACTCTCCACACTCCTGTGTTGCGACGTAGGGAAGGGGTGAAGGTGCTTTGAAAGACCTCTGCCAAACCATCTGAGCCCCCCTGGCCAAGCAACCCCCGTGACAGCTGTAACTGGTTATTCTGCGAGAGAGCGAAGCGAGCTCTTACCTCTCAATTGACCCCGACAAGGCACAGGCCAGTCTCCCACCTTCATTCCATAGGCTTCATGCTGCAAATACCAGCCAAAGTCATCGAAGAAATCCCGTTCTTCTTCTGGTCTCTTCCAAGTCCCTGCATTGCTCATGATTCTATGATTGTTACCTTAACTCCCTGGGAAGTAGCCTTCACTCCCACCCTACTGTAGAAGTAGGATTTCTTCTCAGCAGAAATCCAAAACACAGCCTCACACTGGCTACTGAGAGGAAAATTAACTTTATCCCAGTCAGATCCAGCACAGTCTACAACAGAAATTGTTTCCCAAATGAACAGACGTGATTCATGGCAGAACAGCATTAACTGCAGAAGGATCTAACATACTGGATGGTATTCAGTGTCCCCAGTTCTTGGAAAAGCAAGTCTGGCAGGTTTTAATTATTATTTGTTAATTAGGAATTAACAAATTCCCCCAGCATTCAGACACCTGAACCTTTCAGTAGTTAATTGCACTTGTGACGTCTTTTCTGCAGAAGCTTTTTCCAGTCACCCACAGACTCGGTCTGGAATTGCGGATCCCTTCAAAGGAAGGGCGTTTTCCAAAGGCAGTGGTTGAAAAATTTATCAGCTGCAGAGCCGTAAGAAGATAGATTCAAACATAAATCACTTTTAGAGTAAAAGCTGCCCAAACATTTTTCAAAGACAAATTACAGGATAGTAGAGGAAATGGAGTTTCTATTAGCACAGTGAAATAACCATAGAACCTCAGAATTTAGCCTGCAGCCCTACCACCCTGACTGTGCCCGAACGCCTGAAACAATCCCTTGCGTGTTGGAAAGAAGGTAAGTGTTTACATCTATATTTAACACTTGTTTCTTCGGGAGTCCCTCAGCTACGGGGAAAGACTGGTTGGCAGTCGAGAAAAGGTCAGTGACAGCTGACAATGTCGGTGACAACAAGTGCAAAAGGAAAAAGCTACCCCAGGTTATCAACCTTTCGTACAGGCCGTAATACATACCCAGAAAAACTGACATCAGTATCACTTAGAGGAGGTAGTAAAAACCAACGAGCTGGTAGGGCAGCACAGAATTAGTCCGTTTTCAGACTGTTGGTTCACAGAGAGACTACTTGGCTCTTGAGGATGGAGGAGACTGGAAAAAAGCAGTCAAAAGGCTCAAACACGACACCCATCATCTGGCTGCCGGTGGTATCGGCATGAGCCGTTGCAGCCACACCCCTGCTGCCCTGTAGATCGCGAAACAAGCTTTCTTATTGTTCCCTTTTGGCACGCTTTTTAATACCAGGCCTTGAGAAAGAGGCCTAGTTTAACTATGGTTAAAAGAAACTGTAGGAACTCATCAGTGAAATTAACGGGGCTGAAGTTTCCAATGCAAGTATATGAACAGAAGATGACATCACATTTCCTTAGGTTGGAGGTGAAAACTATTTGGAATTTGAAGCTTAAGGAAAAAAAAAAAATATTTGAATGAGCTCAAAATGTCACTGGATGAATAACCATAGGAAAAAAAGATAACAAGAAAATGAGAAACAAATAAACTATATCCTGAAAGCCAGAAATGTCCTAAATTAACTGCTGGACCTGGAAAAGGAAATAACAAAAACCCCAAACCATAAAGTTTTTCAGTTCTGACACATAAACAAAAGCAGGATAACTAGTCATGACTTGCCAGCTGTTGCACCTCATTAGCAATATCCATGTCTTCTGGCCCTCTTCCATTAAAAGATAGATTACTTCAAAGTACCTCACATTTACCACGGCGTAAATGTGAGTTACCATGGAGCATCTGACAGGGAATGGCTTGCTCCTTTGCAACAAATTGCTTATCTGTTCAACCCTTATTCATATTCACCTCTACAGCCCTTCAAGACAAGGTGAACAAGGAAAGAAAGAGCACTATTATATAAGGAAGATGAACTCAAGGCTAGCGGTAACCCAGGATATGGCTCTAATGCTAAACAAACACATATCCACTTTTACAAAATAGGTATGATGATAATGACATAGTGGTAGTGACAACTGTAGAGCTCTGTAGTAACGCAGTAAGGATTTTCGGTTTCAAAACATACTGAAGAAAGAGTTAAGCATGACTGACTGCTTAAAAAGCAATCACTCAGCATAAACAAGGAAATCAAGGGTATTCACCCCTATGAGCTATGGCTTGTAGTGTTTACAGGCTTCACCTGTACTGAGCTGCAAGAATAAACACGCAAATCATACACTGTTTGCTGCCACCAGGAATAAGAACTACCAACAGGCAGCTGTCAATACCTTGTGTTCTAGGTACTGACATGGCATGATACATTTCAGAGTGAAATAATGGATCAGAACACGTGGAGGGACCCTATTATCACAACATTTAGGAGTGGCTTGGGGAAGGCTGCTACTACTAATGTACCTGAAGAAGTGATCAGAGGAATCCCGGACACACCACCTGATCACAGAAAGAGTAATAACGCCCAGTGGCCCAAAGCAATACCTGTGTGAAACGGCACATAATGCCTATGAATGACCAAAACCCAATATTAAATGTTTTCTAATTACCTGAGGAAGGTGAACAGTAGTGAAGAAAGATTAGTGAAAGAACAGCCAAGCAGAACTGCCCACTACTGGCAAAACATTGTGGAAGGGTGGTAAAGACTCATGGCAAAAATCATAGAATCACAGAATGGTTTGGGTTGGAAGGGACCTTAAAGATCATCTAGTTCCAACCCCCCTGCCATGGGCAGGGACACCTTCCACTAGACCAGGTTGCCCAAAGCCTCATCCAGCCTGGCCTTGAACACTTCCAGGGATGGGGCATTGACAGCTTCTCTGGGCAACCTGTTCCAGTGCCTCACCACCCTCTCCGGGAAGAACTTCTTCCTGATATCCAATCTAAACCTCCCCACTTTCAATTTAAACCCGTTACCCCTTGTCCTGTCACTACAGGCCCTTGTAAAAAGTCCCCTCCCGGCTTCCTTGTAGCCCCTTCAGGTGCTGGAAGGTGCTATAAGGTCTCCCTGGAGCCTTCTCTTCTCCAGGCTGAACAAACCTAGTTTTCTTCCTCTCCTGCCCTCTCCTTCTTTCCCTGTCTGTTAAGGCCTGTGTTTCTATGTATCAGCCGAGGAAGATGACTCTAACGATCTTCACGAAAGGCAGTAGATGTGAAGAATTTCAGGATATACCATTAGAAAGCTTCCAAACACCAGAGATGTTTTTGAACAGTCTCCAAGAAGAAAAGATGGGGATAAGACACAGTTGTCATGAAATGCATTCTGAATAATAAACAGTGGCAGAAACTAAGATGCAATTATCTTTGGTTGTCTTAATTTTTTTTTTTTTTTTGGCTGTATTTGTTCTGGAAGCATTAGACCACTTGGCTGCCAATACACATAGGAAGTACCACCCTTCTCTAAGCTCTCTAAAGACCATTAGAGAATTGCTTTATAGAATTTTTAAAAAACATTTCCACCATTGGATATTATAGTTTATTTGAATGGAATCTAATTGTTGTGAGGAAATAAACAGATAAGAAATCATAGCAAGGTTTTGGCAACTCTATTGATAAAAAGCAAAATTTAGTATTTTATGTGATAAACAACTGGACAGAAAGTAACCAGTGTTCTCCCAAAATTTAATATCAATCTGAAGGAAAACGATTTTCTTCAAAATAAAATGTGACATAATTTTACAGCATGTAAGTTTAAAAGGAACTTCAACTGCTGCATTAATAAATCCATATGAATATAAATAATCAGATTTAATCACATTTATAATTTCCAGTTACAGTTTAGCACTTAGAAGCAAATACAAGTTACTATGCTAGAGTCATTCTTTGTCCTGGTCTGAATGTTGAGCCAACTTGTCCTTTCCTCTTCTTGGGATTCTGAAAATTATCATAGCTGGGAACAGAAACAAGCATTAGCAAACTCTTAGGCAACGCCTTTGTTTGCACACGCCGCCTCAGACGCACAGTAACGCAACACACGGCTACAGACGTTTCAGCATATTTCTAAGGAAATCAAAAATGCAAGTCTCCTCAGACCTGGGGACCTGGAGGAGTTTTCATCCACAAACCCAACCCAGAGAGCTCTCTGCCGCTTCCTGGGTGTTTGGGGTTTTTAAAATTTTTATTTTTTTAATTATTTTTTTGCGGCAGGGTGCGTGGAAGGTGGGACAAGGAACAGAAGAGGACAGGAAGATGCTGGGAAGCATCTCTCATTCGCCTCCTACCCTGTCCCTTCCTCCTCTCTTTCCCCCGCTGTAAGACCGGTGTATCTATGTATCAGCTGAGGAAGACGACCCCTTAACAATCTTCATGCCAGAACACCCTGATGAGATCACAGAACGTCCCAGTGCTGGTTTAAGCTTTTTCACCAGTCATTTACAAGTCTAAGGAGACACATTCTCCTTTTCATCATGTTTATAGTTCTGCAGATTACTGCCTTTTCCCAAACACGGCAGCTACAACGTAAACTACGGAGAGTCAAAACCCAGCAGTGTGAAAACATGAGGGTCTACTACTCAGTGGGAGCAGGAAGGACCTAGCTCTAAGGCTTAGAGCACTGGTGCCTCTTTGTACTGGTATAGCTCTTAATGTAAGGGTTTTCTGGTCTGCCACTAGAATTTCTAAGGCCTATGCTAATAAAACCAATAAAAGACAACACACTGGTTAAATATCTTCCCTTTCCCAGTACGTAATTTACTATTTCTGGGGAAAAAAAAAAAAAAAAAAAGGCTGTCGGAAGCTATTCAACTCCACTGTCATTCCCCACATTAAATTACTATTGTGTTTCTGGTGAATAAAGAATGTGAAAAGACCAATTCTCCACTGAATTCACAATTACTAGAAAATTTAATACTTACAGTTCAGCAAAATTCTTCCAGTCATCTTGGCTAATGGATGGTCTTGTACCTTCAAGTGCAGTCATCAGATGGGACTGGGTAATAATTAAAGCGTTCCTGGCAAGCACTGACTGATTAAGAGTGCTGTCCTCCTTGAAAACAGATCCATGAACAGACAATGAAAAATCACCACAGAAACACAGTGCCATGACTAGCAGCAACTCTGGAACCTTCTCACTACATGTACAGACAAAAGTCTTACAAATACAGTCACAACTTCTCCCCCTCCCATATTAATAACAAAGAAATAACTTGTTATATGGATGTTAACAACTGGATTATTTTCCTCAAACTAGGTATCATTCATCTTTGCTGGTTTTGTTACATTACATTTAATATTACTGCAGAAATTACTTCTTGAAATACCAAGAAGTATGGGAAAAACAACAGAAAAGTGTTAAGACTGAATAATAAAAAAAATAAATGCCATACTCCGTTCTTGCTCCTGTAATTGGCTTTGATAGCACTGATTTCTGCCCTCAGGTGCTCTATTTGCTGCTCCTGGTTATTTTCCAGGGAGTCTTCTTGAGAAGCTGCTCTAAGCATTGAAGGCTGTGATGATGCTGCGTCTCTCTGAGTCACGCTGGTAAAATCGTGAGTTATGGAGTTGGGTCCAGACAAACACAAAGAGCTCTAAATTGACCACAAGGAGAAACACCTTGACTCATTATGCATCCAGAAGAGCAACTCCACCATTAAGATTTAGCCTACAGTTCAGAATAAGCTTGCCCCCACTTGCAAAAGGAGTACTTTATCTTAAAAATATATCACATATGTAACTTGTGGAACAGAAAGGTTTAGGTTAATTTCCCAAGGTGTTTGGGGAAAAGTAGAAATTTGAAAGCGAAGTCCATTGTTTTATTTACGTATTTAGCTTTGGAATGAGTCGTAATTTAAAATACTCATCACCTCCAAATTCTCTGTGCACTTGATAAAATATTTAACTTTCAAGTTCAACAGCTAAGAGATCAAAGTCCTGGTAGCCTTGCTGAAGAACTTTCACAGTCAGAGGAAACTTGAAGTCTCTAAAGACACATTAATGGAACACTATCATCCATAATGCAAGATAGAACATACAAAAGCACCTTAAGCAGTCAGTAATTAGTTCTCTGATGCCAAGAGAAGTTATTTTTGGCTTTAAGAATCAGTGCGAGACAATAAGAATCTAACAACTTTGATAGCTCCTTGTAACAACAGCTCTACAACACATCTTGGAAACGAATGTCCCATGGGTCACACGCCAGCTCTGCAGTCGCCTGTTCACCATAAGGAGCTCGGAGGCAGCGTATTCTGTTTGGTTTACCTGGCAGCCCAGCGAGATGAGCTGGCCAGCTGATCACTATGCAGGTGCTGGGTAGCCAAGCAGCACATCCCTCTCTGTAAGCTGGCCAGAGAACACGCTGCTTTCTCAGCAACCTGACGCTACAGCAACAGGAATTCTGCTTCTTATGAGCAACAATGGAAGCTAAGGTTTAGTTCTGTTGTTGACACAATTCCATGGTCAGATTATTCCATTAATCCGCTGGAAACTGAAAAATGTCTGTTAGTTTTTAAGATTATGACCTAATTCTTGAAAGCTGGATGGTTCAGTTCAGTAATGAAACTAAGTTTTTAAAAAAAAAGAAAAGCAACAAAAGGTTGAAAACTGGTTTAGTAATAAAGTTTGGAAGGCAACCAGCCATTTGACAAGACAGCAAGATCTAGCAGGAGTACAGTTTGCCTGACTATAAGGTACTAAGCACTGTTTTGAGATTTTGATTTTGAAGTCCAGCAAAGCTGCAGAGAAGTCCATATTGTATTTTGCCAGGTAACATCCTTCCATCTTCCTCCCCACAGTGGACCACAAGGTATAGGATGAAAAGTTTGAAGGACAAAGAAGACATTACTGTAGTTATAAAACAATACCATTTGCCTAGTTCAGTATTCCTGCTTCAAAATAACCATATTTGGAAAATTCAAAATATTAAGCAAGTAATTTACCAGTTCTGAGGGAGTTCCATTTCCCAGCTCTGATTCATAAGAGCTTCCAAAATAAAGACGATACATGTTGGACCTCGGGTCTTCAGGGAGCAAGTCAGACATGTCAAAAGAAACAAGAGATTGCTCTAGCCCTGCCTCTCCATCTATTGCCGAGTCATCTGAGCCACTGCTGTGGTTCAGAAAAACCATGGAGGAGAGACTGAAGTCACTGTCAGAACTAGAACCAAAATCCTGTGAAAAACAGAAGAATGGAACATCAGAAGTGCTAACTCATAACTAACTGCAATCTGAAATACATTAAAATTTTTCATATACTGTGCTAATGGAAGTATGGATTTACATTTCATTCTAGTAATCTGCCTTTCTCTGGGGGTACATTTCCAAATACTCTGCTAAGAAAATCCAATGCCTTTAAGCAGAGCTTTCTGTCTTCCTGCCAGAAAAATAATTTGAGGAGATAATCTTAAGGTATTTCTTGTTTGCTTTGAACTGTCTCGCTCAGTAACAGCAAGGGTTGGGAAACTCCATGTACACCTTGTGTTGCAGAACTGCATCGCTTCTGCCTCAACTGTTCCCCTGCAGACAATTTGGTATCTTGTGGCGGGTCTGCTTTTACCGTGCCTAACTGCTGTGCTCATCCTTAGTCACAGTCAACACGCCAAGTGCTGATGGGGAAATCACAGCTGTTGCTTTGGACCGGTGTCTGCAAACCTTTCTGATTGCACACCCCATCAGCAGAAAATTTCTGAGCACATTCCGGCAAATATATACAGTTGACCTGCAAGTCATGGAAGCCATGCCTGCCCCTTTCCAGCTGGGAGCAGAAGACAGGCATTAAAGAGGCTAAAAGAGGAAAGGACCTGTCAGTCACATCAATGGTATAAACCAAGGGTGGGACCCTGTACGCTGGAAGTGCCAGTGCTGGCTGGCGTCTGGAAGGCAAAACTGGCTGCTCCAGACGCCACCATCCTCTCGCCACTTCTCTCTTGGCCTCAGACCACACTTAATCTGGTGGAACAACCCCACGGAACCCAGCAATTCCTTGCTTCCCCCATCATCCAAAACGTGCCACCTCAAAACTGAACTTGCTAGGTGCTCCTAAGAAACTGAGTGGGAACCCTCCTATTGATCTGTCAGTCATCCCTCATAACATTGATAAATAGATTTGGCTTACACACATCTATTTAATATTAAAACACCTACCATAAAACAAAAAAAACCTTGTGTTTAAGAAGTATATAATCTGATTTGTTACATTATTCTTGCATTTTTCTGCAAACATACTAAGATTTTATTCCTCTGTATACAAATACAGAAAAATTAAGTCTTATTAAACGTAATTTTGCCATGGATAAAATTAACCTTTTCAAATGTACCATCATCAAAATAAAAAGAGGAGAGACTTCTTTTGTATCAGTTTTATTTACCTGTGTTAAACCTGAACCTAAGTTCGTATGGATTGCCTCCAACTGGGCATTGTACAATAAAGCCTTGAGGTCAGCCCCGGTGAACTGTTCTGTTTTTGCTGCCAAATCCTGAAAGTCCACATCATTTGCCAGGGACAGGGAATGACTGAGAGCTTTTAAGATTTCATACCGTGAATTCTGTAAAAAGGGAGAAAAAACAATGTCAGTAAAGCAACCTGTTACTTTCCTTGTCCTGATGGGTAGACTGGGCTTTGGCCCTGTCCCAAGTAACTTCCTATCAGAGGCAGGAAGGATCTTTGTAAAAGAAAATAGTATCCTAATAATAGTACATATAGGACATACTGTACAGTAATCACTCTTCAAAGTCTAGACATACATTTTGTTACACTTTCTTGAAGAGTCTAAGACAAACTGTACCAAATGCAGCATAAAGAGAAATACACTTCTCTAACTATCCAGTTAATATCTGGGATTTTTATATATGAAATATATATAGTATATATATCTCAATCATTAGTTTGATTTTTTTTTTCCTTGCCTCTCATGTAAGATGTTTTGTTTCCTCACCTGATCAGGAGGTGGGCAGTACAGGCACTTATCCAGTCGACCTGGCCTTAACAGAGCAGGGTCGATCAAATCTGGGCGACTAGTAGCAGCTAGCACATAAACCCCTTAGGAAAGTGCAGAAAGAACACGATTAACATCTGCTAAGCCTTCACATAAAGAGGAGCAGACAGGTGAATTATTACCTTGTAAGCCTTCCACACCATCTAACTGAGTCAACAGCTGGTTAACCACTCGGTCTGTAACTCCCGTGCTGTCATGACCTCGGCGAGGAGCAATAGAATCGAACTCATCAAAGAAAACAATACAAGGCTTAGCTGCCTGAGCTCTAAAAGGGGGGAAAAAAGGCAATACTTAAATTCTGTTTAAGTTTGGGTCACAGATAAAACTGCTTAGAAATATTAAAGGTAATTGCTTCTTGAAATTGGTTTTCTCTCTGAGAACAGAAAATCTGTTTTCTGTAGAAATTAAGATATTCTGAAGAACTGGATGACAATGGAATCACTGCTCATTTTTATGACATACCTTGCACTCACTTCATAATTTCTGAAGTGCTCAACTGTCGTGTTAATATACATGAAAGCTGTCAAATCTAATCACTGCAGATGAAGGCTTTTGTACACCTAACACAAACACTGCCTACACTGTAAACACACGAGGAGTAAAGGCTGTGTAGGACGTGTTTACATCAGTGAGCAGTGAGGGTCAGTATGGGCAGATTTGTAAAAGCAAAACTGACACAGACGACCTCAATACCAAGTCTAGTATGATCCTATAGCAGTTCAGCTTCAAAAGAGCACTCTAGATCTCAGCCTGAACGCTCGGTTCCCAAGTAATGACGGTCCAGTTGAATTTGCCAAGCTCTGAACATCTGGTTTGGCAAAACGATTTATTTCAGGTGCGTTTGTGATCTGATGCCATACCTCTTCTAGGACAACAAAATTATTTCTTGGAGCTTCAGCCACTAAAATTCATCGATAACATCACAAATCTTTACAAAGCCAACCTGTTAAAGATATCTCGAACTGCTTGCTCACTTGCTCCAATGTATTTGCTGAGCAGCTCTGGTCCCTAAAAAAAAAAAAAAGAACATTCATGATGTGTTTCTCAGTTTTAAGGTGTAATTCAACATCAGCATAAATTTCATACACTACAGTGTAACTCTTGTAACACGAGGGTGGCACCGCTGAACAGAAGAGCCAAGGAGTCTAAGTAAGTCGAAAAAATCTTTTAAGCATTCCAACTTATTTTAAAGTAATAATTTCCATTTTTCTACTATAACAGAAGATTTGTTAAAGTATCACAAGACAATGGCTTACACTGTATTTTGAAAATATGTTTAAAATGCATTGCTCAACCTCATCATCCAGTGGAACCAAAATCCAGGGTCTTTTTATAAAAAGTGAAAACTAGGAACATCTAAGTAAAATTTTATAGTTCTGCCTAATGAAAAATTACACTGAAAAAAAAAAAAAATCTCAGCAATAAGACTGTGAAGTTCCAGAAGCCAGATGGTGGGATATCCAGAGACATACCAAATTTTAAATGTGAGTTCCTTACTTTGGTATTCTCCCCTCACAAGCCCACACTCACAGGTATTATGTTAAGCTATTTCATTCAGTTAATCAAATGAATCAATCTTCATGATCTTGTTACCTTGACGCTGATGAAATTCATTCCACTCTCTTGAGCAACTACTCCTGCTAACAGTGTTTTTCCTGTTCCAGGTGCGCCATAGAGCAAGATTCCCGATCTCTGTCGTATGGGCAGGTTTGCAAATAATTCTGGATACTGGAAAAGAGTATCAACAAGACACATTCTAAATTACGTAATTATTCCGCAGTGTACTGTAACATCACTGACTATTGTTGTTAACAGAATGTGTCTGGTTTCTTTTATCCACATTATTATCATAACAGCTCATCTGGACTGTTGTTTGTTTACTTGGGGCTGAAGCAGGTTCCTAGGCTTCAAAATTCAAGTTGCATTTTCGGCCAAGAGGAAACAGGACAGAGTAGGGATGCACCACAGCTTTATAATATCGGTACTTCTAAACTCCTGTTTTAATGACTGACTGATAGGATTAAATTATATAATTATACAGTGAAAGATTCCATCCATTATACAGAAAACTGTTCAGTCATTTCTCTGAAGACTGAAATGGATGGCTCATCTCAATGCTGGAAGTTTTAAGCAAAGCAGAAAGGCCAAAATAAAATAAAAGGGAATTGATGGATTGGCATTCATCCAAAAGAGAGTTCTCCTCTAACAAAAGCACTGCAGAAGACAGCTGGAAACGTTATCTATTTATGGAATCTAGTCACAAACCCTGCAACAGAGAGTGCAGCAAAGATGTCAGCAAGACTGCAATATTCTAGAGCAACACGCGAGCTGCAGAAAAGCACAAGCCATTGTCTTTTGTATCTGGAAGACGGAAGGGGAAGGAGGAGTTTTGCAGTAGCTGAAGACAGATGAAGACTGGGAAGCTACGAGAGTAGTTTAAAGTCATACCCGTCATCTTTCTGTCAAATACTGTATCACACCTTAAAAATCATTCTTCTCCTACTAACGTTAGGTGCAAAATTCAGGCAGCTAATTTAAAAGAAGTGGGCACCTTTGCAGGTAACATGACGGTATCCATGAGTATTTGCTTCACGTCTTTTAAGCCACCAATCCTATCCCAGCCGATGTCCTTAGGTTTATGAAAGTTGACATTTCTTAGAGCTAATGGAGTAAAATCTTTTAGAGCTTTCTGAAAATCCATAGTTGACAGATTCAATTCTGCTTAAAAAAAAAAAAAAAAGTCCTGAACAAGAATAGGACACAGCCTACCAGGAACAAATTCCTCACAGTATCTTCCAATTAAATAGATTTTAATCTTAAAACATAAAAACTGGCTTTTTATTTCTGTATTACTCCACAGGTTCTGGATAAGAGAAGTAAGACTATGAAATAAGAGGTTTTGTTGTCAACATACCAGCATTTTGTAATGCATTCTGCCTGGAAACACAGGCGTGAACGGCACGATCAACCAGCATAGTAAAATCTCTAGCAACAAAACCTTCTGTTGCCTTGGCAATAGCTTGGAGGTCAAGATCAGAGAACTTCTTTGCATCGGAATTCAGTTTCCTTTTTATTATGGAATACAGCATTTCACACCTTTGCTTCTGAAAAACAGAATTGTTCAGCAAGTGTACATTGAGTTTACTACTTACACGGATTTCAGCAGTTCAAAAAGTAAATACACAGGAGTTACTAAAATTTCCTTAAATACTTACATGTCACTAAACCTTCAATAGAAACAAAAGTTAGTTCTTCAGGTGAATTTCAATAAATTCACCTGTTCTACACCTTTAAATGTTTACCTTCCCACAGCTACCTTAAATCCCACAATAATAATGGAACAACCCTCCACCCCCCAGATTCTACTGTTTTACACCCATTTTTGCTGTTTCACAGGAAAAGGAACATCTTTCATCTTGCCAATATGAGTCGAATATATTTGAGATTCAATATATTGCATTAGATAAAAATACAGCAGATAATTTGGTATCTCTTGAGATCCTGACTTCTCCAGTGGTGTCTCATCCATATTCATGTACACCATCTTCGGGTGTAACCTACTATTGCTGCAGCTGGTCCCTCATTGTATTTGAGGGTGCAGGGAAGGCAAAAACCATTTTAATGGAATGAATATATACCTGAATTTACCTGATCTGGAGATCGGATACATCTGAAGCACTGAAATATGTGAGTTCCTTGAGCTGAAACCAGGGAAGGATGAAGGGAGTGTTCAGACTGACTTGTGGCGATTAATGCAATCAAACTCCCCATGGAAATAACTTCTTTTATCAGATCTTTCAAAACTAAACAGATAAGACATTGTTCCATGAATTGCAAAATAACAAAAATATTCCACATTTCATAACAGACATTGCTACTGCACTGGAAAACAGCATTAGGGAACACTAAATGTAACACCTTATGTTTGTTTTATTCCTGTGTTTACAGGCTTTCTTTTTAAATTAAAAAAAAAAATAAAAGATGTATAGTCATTTTTTCTGGGACAGTACACTGCGTTAATAAAATGCCAGCAGAAGTGTTCTTTAAAAGCTAAACTTACAACAACACTGATGATGTCTACCACAGGATATTAAATGTGATATTTTTTTTTTTGTGCACTATGGTCCCTGTCCCAGAAATATTATTTCCTCCATGCAAACAAAAAAAGGGAAAGCTACAAGAACAAAAAGCCTGGAGAATAAGCAATCTAGGAAAAAATAATACATGAAAGTTGAATAAGTTATGGGTGCAAGGTAGATCTTCAAGGAATAATCTTTAATAGAAACTCGAACCCTCTGTTGTATGCATTATATCTGTAAATAAAGTAATAAGAAACATAAATAATTCTGCAAGTAAATTAAACACAAAATTTTTAAAAAAAGAAATTATGATAAGATTTTTCTGAACTTCAGGACTAATTTAATAAAATATTATGCTAACCCTCCTCAAATGGAGCTAAGAAATTCAAGATTGGTTTTTTTGCTATGGCTTTAATTTTACACGAACAGAGTTGAACACAGCTAAAAAATTAAAGGTATTAATCTTGAGAATGTAATTTCATTTTGCAACTTATCATTGCCTAGATTTTAGGGAATAAACAGGAACCATATACGGGGTATCAAACAACAAGTGATAATCTTATTTTTAAAACCTGTGCATTGTTACACTGTAAAATAAAAGTTCTACAAAGCATACCAAGTAGGCTGACAAAGAAATTAGTATTCAGCTAAAAGAAGCTGGTTCTAAACACCAGTAAATACCAAATCTATATATGTCTGTAATTATAGATAATAATTATGGAAAAGATAATAAATTGTTATGATATGTCAATTATAATATTGATCTTTCCAATAATTATCAATTAAAGATTCAAGTGTAATTTCTAAGCAATTGCAATGCATTTGAGTGCGTGAACAATATAAAAAGGCACTGAGAACCTTCTACCACTGGCAGTGGCACGGACAACAGGCACTGCCATCAGCAGAGGTGGCGTACGTACCATTGGCAATGACTACTCCAAGCTCCAAAGTTGACTATTTTGATTCAGCCAGTGGTCCAGGAATGGTCCACATACCATAATTTGTCAATCCCTGCCATGGAATACCACATGGTCCAGAGGCGATAATGATATGACAGAATTATCCAGGTAGGACAGTACAATTCAGGTGCAAGATTCTAAATTGCATTGTTTTTATCCAGACACAGGTAACACAGTATTACCGTAAGCAAGTCGATTGCTTTGAACGGTGTCAGGGCTGGTCTCATGCTCTGGTGTAGAAGGTACTCCAACGATGTGATCGAGATCATCCATCAAAAGAATGGATGGTTGTCTCCATGCTGCCTCTAAAAATGCTTCTTCCACATTTTTCCTGATGTTTACTAATCTTTTTCCTAAAGCAGAAATACAATTTTAATGACAAAACTTATCTGAAAAAAAAGTCATCAGACTGACTACGACTTGCTCACATAATACTACAATGATTTGATTTATATACCTTTATTCCTATAAATCCAGGTATCGAGATAAAACCTGAGTCAACAGTCAGTCCACATCTTCTATCAAAAAAGTACTAGAAGGATCAACCTGGAAGCATCTAAAAGGAGATTAATCATCTTTCACTTACCGCTATAGAAGCCTATGGTCCAATTTCTAGACAGCTAAATCCAGAGCAGAATCAGCAGCACTCTCAATTAGTTACTGAAGAGTCCCGCAGTTGGAAGATTTTTTTCTGAGTGAAGGACCTAGCTCTTTATCAATCTTTCCCCTTTTCTCTGGAGGAAGGAGCTTAGTAGGAACTTACGCAAAAAGAGCATAGTCACACAATGTAAGGGCTCTGTGAGAATGCAGTATTGTCTGCCTCTGTAACAAGACAACTATTTGGGAAAGCCAGCGAATGAAAGTGAAAAAAAGCCTTCCTCTTCCATCTTTGGTGCAAAATACTCAAAACCTAAGGATTCATCTCATGTGCTAGATAACTATTGCCAACATACAGAAGGGTAGTAAATATGCCATCATACATAAGGTTTCAGCTGGTTGTTCGATCCTTCTTTGGCACCTCTGTCCTCCTGTCGTTGAGTAACACAGGTATCCTAAACCACTTATAATTTGTTAGTGTAACATTTGTCCCAGCTAGCACAGCTGAAAAACCCCACACAGTTCAACTTGCAACTTCTTCTTATTTTGTAACAATTGGAAATAAGCACAGCAAACATGGTTGGAATTTGGTAGTGGTAAGTGTCATGGAAACTGGAAAAAGTTTGAAATAAGCTTATGGCAGCTGTATTCTCATCAGACTTTTAAAGATGCCCATTGCAGGGCATCATATCTCCTTGCTAAAGTAGTAATAACACTGTAAAAACTATTCACACTAGATATAACAACTTCACAGTTGTGCTTCATCATACAGCGAGCATTTGAGACTAAGATAACATTATCTTACCTCTTAAAGCTTTACAATCAATTACTTCTACATGAGCATCCAGTCTATCAAATGCTTCTTTGCAGATGGACTTTGCTAACGTTGACTTTCCACTTCCCTACAAAAATAAATGTGAGCTAATGTAAGTGAACAGAACTATTTCCTTCTGTTTCTGTGGAGTTTTTATCACAGTACACACCTCAGTTAAGAAGCTGGGAAAGCTGTATGCATACTGGTTTTATTCCTCCTCAAAAGTATGTATGCATTCTGTCTTTACATCACCTGGTAGAGACCAAGGCCCCGGCGTGAAACAAGTATGAACGAATGCAGAGTGGATACATCCACTACAGGTGGTATTCAGTGCTAAGACATCTGTTAGTTTCAGCGGGACACGGTATTAAATGGATCGCCGTAAAAGGCAACGGGGAAATGACAGTTACAGCTCCACTGCCATTTTATGTTATAACACAGGAGAAAATACTATATTCATATACTTATTCAAATATTTCAGAGACAAGAAGTGTTTATTATACTATAAACATGAAGTACATTAATCCCCTAAGGGAACAAATTGAAAATGCACTGGTAGTAATCTTCAAAACTTACACTATATATATTACACATATACATGAAATATGAATATATATTGATGCAGTGCACACATAATGTGCATACATATCTACTATAATGCTTTACTGAATTAACTCTGTTCAGTTAACCTTTTTTCAGTTGTTCTTTAATTCTTTGGAATGCACATGGTATCAAAAAAAAACTAACAAAAACGGTTTTATGACTACAGAAAACAATCTGGGAGGGTTTGCAAATAGAGAGCAGTAACGTGTGTACCTTTCCTCCTGTGAGAAGCACCCCACCGCTCCGCAGTCCCACGGCAACAGTTGCCAGCTTTTGAGACAAAGGACGTCCCAGAAGACTGTGGCTTATGTGTTCAAAGGAAGATGTTCCTAATGTGTCCACTCCCCTGCAGAGCAAATAAACCATTAAATGGCCTGGGGTAGCATCAGTACATGCGATGTAAATAGTAATAGCTTGCAGTAGGGTGAAGTTTCAATGCTGACACATTTTGATGTGCTTCACCTTTTCAAAAAAAAGCTAAAAACAATTCAGGTTGAAGAGACGGCATCTTTATTTTGCAGTGTTAACACAGGGGACATGACAGACACTGCAAACACGCTCACAGTGGAAGGGTTACCTAGTCATTCTACACCAGCCTAGCATGAACTAAGCCTCAGAAGACAAGAGCTAACCATACTTGGGGGCTTCAACTATTTGACCGAGTAACAACCTACCAAGGAACATAACAAATTGGTAAAGCACAGACCATGTATGGGTCAGAAAACTTCTCAGCCTTCTCAGAAAAGCAGCACATAGGACATTTGATGAAAGCATCCTTATTCTTTCCTTGTTTAACCAAGTAGCGGTTGAGTGTACACGGTACTCTTTACCAGTGGAGACCTGCTTCTGAATTTCTCTCCTCAGATGGCAATTCTGATAAAACTAGGAACTAAGTTGCTTTTAGACCCATGCTATTAAATTTAGTTAAACAAGTAAACAGGATGAAGTTACTGTGGTAAGAGGATTGCCAGACAGACTGAAACATATTGTAGATTTTCCTTCATTTGGAAACCCCAGCTAAAAACATCCTGCAACAACCCCTGGTATCCCTGATCACTAGACAGGGGTCTGTTTCATACCACTTAGAGACAGCCAGAGCCACTGAACAAGCACTATTTCTTTTGAAAATTAATGCAGTTCTGAGACCTCCCATCCCACTGTCAGACACGGGGAACTTTTCAATGTGTGAGTACCTTCAGTCACAAAGTTTTCTATTCACTTCAGTAAGTCTATTCAGAGGACAAAATTAAGCACCTAAGCAAACCAGGATAAGGTCTGAACTTGACACAAGCTGAAAGATGCAGAGCTCTTTTTAGATCTGGCTTAGTTTTCAAAAACCCCTTCATTTTCACCAATTTTTTTTTTTCTTTTTTGTAATTCCCATTCCCTCCCATATTTTCTAGTACGAAAATGTCTCACCCTAAATCGCTTAGTTTGTGGTAAGGAAGGTTCCTGTCTGTATCACACATAGGTGGCTGGCTGTCACCATCAGCTTTTCTAGTTAGAGGATGTAAAACAACCTACAATAAAGGAAAGAGTTAGTATCTTACATTAAATACAGCTTGAAGAAGGGTACAGAAATGACCAGCCATTTTTGGAACTGTGTAAAGAAAATGTTGCATGTATACTTTGCTGAAGCTTATTGTGCTTGAAAGACGCATTGGTAAAACGACACAATACAACTACTTCCAAAATAGAATCCAGTGTTTACAGTGCTATAACAACCCGTGATTAGATATTAGGCCAAGTGGTATTTACACCAGACTGTGCAGCCCATCATCTCTTTCACTACCTGTAATTACTTACTCTTTCTCCTCTGCTCTCCCTTGTTACTCTGGTGTGAGTAGTTGCGAGGCAAGATAAGGAATCAGATCAGGAGACTGATCTGGGTGAAAAGTAACCTGAGAAAACAGCTGGCTTCTTTCACCCACATGAATTTTTCAGTCTAGTTCACTGGGGAGCTAGTATGGAAAGCTGGGCAGGCAAAGAGGGCTAACAGGTTTCCAGGTAAGAACAGGCTGGTAGGAGATGCTGACACCTCTATTAAGAAATGCACTTTGCCCTTTCATCTTAATACTTATCACTGTCACAATTTGCAAAAGTCCTCTCGTACTTCTTCTCTACCACCAATAGAAATGAAGCTCTTGATACACTTTTTTTTTTCTGAAGACGAATCCTAAATTTTGCAGAAAAAACTCTATTCTAAACACCTGATACAGCACACCTTAATTCTCTGCTACAATTTGAATGTATCAGTTTAAAACCAAACAAAAATATGTTATCCCATTCCTATAACCATAAACCTGCAGTCACGGGCACTGGTTGAACCAGAATTATTAATGGAATCAGAAATTGTTAATATTAAATATAAATAATTATTCGCCTGATTAAGTAAAGACTGAAGAAACAGCAGGCACAGAAAGAGGAAGGCACTGTGAGGCCGGTGGGTCTGAACGGGGAACAGGTCTCATGTTTCTCAGAACAAGGAACAATTCCTGCCAGATACACTGTGAAGTGACTTCATAGTGGGTTTGGTATTGGGGTAAGGAACAACTAAGGATCAGGACAGTACGTTCAAACTTGGACAGTACTGACTTTCCTCTGCTCTAACTGATTTTTCTGAGAGTCTAATATAGACTACAAAATTCAGTACCTAGTGTGGTATGCCTGGGATCTCACCAATTCTGAGGTTATAAAATAACATAGAGAATGCAGATATAATTCAATGAACAGACTGACATTATTTATTTTAAAAGAGAAACCAAAATACATTACATAAAAATAACATATTTTAACCAAATATAACAATGTAAATTACTTGATACCTGATACTATGTGATATTTACTTGTATATTAGTCTTTTGCAGCAAACTGGGACTCAGTATAAAAATATTTTCAGACTTATTTTCTTCAGTGTGCATAGGATGTGCTACATTAAGGTCAAACTCCTCCATTCCTGTAAAAACCCAAGGCATAACTATTAAAATTCCAAATAAATTCAGTTCTTATTCCTCACAAGATGAAGCAGATCAGTGTGTTTTGAATTACTATGGCATAATTCAAAAGGAAAGAATAAAAAGGTTAATCATTACTAAAGCATAATTCATGCCTACAGTTTCAGTGTGATGAGATATCTGTGATGTCAAATGGTGTATGGAGAGATGAAATGGCATATTGCTTGAGTAAATTCCATAATGGACAGTTAAGATAGCTACAGCACAGGACAGTATTATCCTTACCTTCTTTAACTGACAGATGTACACAATCTGTGCTTGTCATTATCCATGGGTGATCATCAGTAGTGGAATCCTGCAGCCAAGAACTGAAAGCAGATTTAACATCATCTTCAAGAATATCTTTATGCTAAATAGGAAAAAAGAAAGAGGAAAATAAAACAAGGTGTTTGTAAGTAAAACTGTTTTCTTCCTATGCATGAGGCATCTGTTCCTCTTATGGTAGCAGAGAGATCAAAGATATGAGAGTTCTGTTGATTCAGAAAATAGCGTTTTGCCAACAAACACCATTTCTGTCAACTGCTCTATGGAAAGCACTTGCCTTGCCCTTGCTTTGAATCAGCTCAATCTTCCACAACCTCTAAAGATTTTAACTTTGAAACACTGATGGGAGGGCAAGGAAAATCTTTTAACCTTGTTTTATGTGTACCTGTATTGCCAGATCCAAGAGCACTACTGAACTCCTGGGTTTGAAAGAGCACCCAAGGTATGCACCAACAGTGACCTGTGACTTTTCCTGGGTGCTCACTACACCCCTCTCTCCCCTGTATACCCTGCTTCCTGTACAAAGAACCCTGGACTCATCCAGGTCTGGGACACCACCACCAAACAGGCAGCCAAGGAGACCAAATGATGTATCCCAGATCACCTTGACAAATGGAATAGGAAATGAAGTTAAGTCTAGATCGCATCTATCTTGGATGAGTTCCTAATCAGAGAAGCCGAATTCCTGTCTAAAAAAAAGTGAATCAACCAAGGTCATGGAAAGCACACAACTGCTTTGTATGATTTTAGCAGACTACTGCTAGAATATGTCTATTAACTCCAACATTAAAAACAAATGCAGTTCAAATATTCCTCTGTAGGTAACAAACCAAATCAGAACGCTGGGGATAAGAACAAACCATGCATGAGCCCTGCTATGATGGGAAGTGCTGCATGTAAAAGTTTTGAGGGGCAGCTAACATGGGAAACAGTCAGGCCACTGTCACACAGAAACAAACCTACGGTACGTTATGAAGGAATATGTCATTCCAGCACTACATCTGAGAGATGGTGAGAACTGGAACTGACTGTGTTCTTACTGTCCAGATGCTCACTCAGAGGACTGGATAGGTCTCACTCACAGGAAAACAGAGGGATTCAATGACATAATTCTAGAAAATTAAATCATAAAATCACAGAATGGTCTGGGTTGGAAGGGGCCTTAAAGATCATCTAGTTCCAACCCCCCTGCCATGGGCAGGGACACCTTCCACTAGACCAGGTTGCTCAAAGCCTCATCCAGCCTGGCCTTGAACACTTCCAGGGATGGGGCATCCACAGCTTCTCTGGGCAACCTGTTCCAGTGCCTCACTACCCTCTCTATGAACAATTTTTTCCTGACATCTAATGTAAATCTCCCTGCAAGGGATTATTCAAAAAAAGAAATTCCTGTGGAATGATATACATGACAGACAGCTTCAAAATTATCATATAACAAATAAAAAAAAAAAAATCCCAACCTTGACCAGCATCATTATCCCTTTTGCAATATAGGAACAAACACACAACCATGAATATCAACTCACTAAGCTCTGCTTGGGTTGCAGTCTAAGAGATACAGGAATCTTAGGAATAGATTCAACTGACTTAATTCGGACTGTTGAATGTATGTTGATACGTAGTTTCTTTCTCAGACCATCTGGAATCTGAAATATTTAAAATAAAAGCAAAGAAAAAGGAAATATCAGAAAGTAAAACAGTTTTAACATTGCACATATAGTTGCACTGTGACAGCAGTTTCTTCATCACTAACAGTTTGACAACATTGATTTGTTTACTGGTTGTAACTGCAGGAGAATTAAGAAAGAAATCATAAAATTTATGGTATCCAAATCTTGCTCTCACGCACACTTCTAAATGCCTTTTGTCCTATTTGTGACAGTGCACACTATAGCTGCCCATCAACCAACTTCTTTAAATAAAACCCCTAAGGTTGAAAAAGAAGAATTAGGTGGAATTCTTAGAAAACTGTAAGAATGCTTTTAGTATAGGAGAAAAGCAACAACTCTACTTTGGTTTGCTGATTAAAAGTAATTTAACATGGGCAGGTAAATATAAATGGGCCATTATCAGATGAGAACTAAGCCTGTCTGCAGCACAGAGAGAAAACCCAGTCTTCCTAAATTGTAGTAGTCAGTCTGCCCTTTTGAAAAAAATCCTACTTTTCAAATATTCTGTGTTATGTTAAACATATATCCAATTTGAAAACATTTCATAAATGTTTATTAAGCCTGAAAGACATGATGGTTGATGGCATTTGGCAAACTGTTAGGTCTCTCAAAAGATTTAGTGGTTAAGACCACTGCAGGCTCTTGCTCTCAGTCTCAACAAAAGAGTAACTGAATGGTGAGAAGTGTATTACGTCAAAACAGTGAAATGGTGACTTGGAGTGCATTTTATCTATTTTTGTTGATCCCCCATGGGTTTCCAGGAAAGAAAGAACATAAGCAGGCTGGAGTTCTAGCAGAAGGAACTGAAATACCAGTGTCTGCACACCGGGACTTGCACCACCTTGCAAAATATAAAACCCAACATAGTTTAAATTATAAAAAAGCTAGTTATTTGATATTATTAAGATGTATTTTAAAGAGTATACAAAAAGACTTGCAAACATCATGTAGCACTAAGGCACGTGATCCCATTACTTTACAGTTTGATGACGCCTGGAGTCCAAAGCACATTTCAAGGTGCTAGCTGATGAAAAGATTCTCATTATACAGTTCTAAATGCAAGCAAGTAGATACTTTTATGTTCTCATGAATACAATGGCTACCAACAGGCTTTGAAGAAAGCATGAAACACTGAAGAATTTTCCCCATTTGGTGGAGAAAAAAAAAAAAAAAAAAAAAAGTAAAGGTGCAGACACCCAGAGTTTACTGAACATCTTGGAAGATGATGGTAAGTAACATAGTCCAGAATGAGACAGCTTAGCAAAGCACAGCTCTAGTAAATACTATTTGATTCCAGTATAGTCTGCTTGAGAGCTTAACACAAAGTCTATATCCCGAAACTCCATGTTAACTAGCCAGTTCCACAATTTTCCAATAGAAAACATTATCCAAAAGATACCACATTCAAACTGACCCAAACTCTTCCAACATGCAGGGCTTCCCCAGTCTGGCCATACTCTATGACACTCTTTAGGTCTTCAAATCCATTCCAAACGATTTGAACAACAGATCCCTCACTGGATGCTTGACTGCTATTAGAATTAGCATTATTTTTGTCTTGTGTACTAGCCAAACGCTTTTGCTTTTCAAATGGCAGATTTTGCTTTGCTTCTTGATGACGTTGTCTCGGGGAAAGCAGCTCATTAATTTTCCCGTAAGATACTACAGGATTTGGATCCAAATCAGTAAATTCTAAATTCCATGGAAAAACATGAATGGCATTGCATTTCAGAAACGCATGAGTGGCAGATGCATTCTGCACGCTGGGAGGCTGGGACTGACATACTCTAAAAATGGAATCCATGTGAATTAAGTTCAGCAGCTTGTCTTTGAGGGTGCTCACTTCATCTTTATCACACAGAGTCCTTTGTTTCTGCACAGACGTATGGGAGAAAATGCTTCCTATGAAATTCCATATATTTGGGAGAACATTTGAGCCAAATGTCGCGTTTGTATCAGCCTTACTCTGTTCAAGGACGCCTGGCTTTAAGTAAGGTTGTTTGGCAAAAGGATCCTTTACTGCTTCTTCTTGATCCATGTTACTTTTCACAAAACTTTTGAGCAAGATGTCCCTTTCCGTGGAAGGCGTGCTGGTGAGGTTTTCCTCAAGTCTGCGTGTTTTGGGACATACCAGAAGCTCCGTGCACGGTTCTAATCTCCCATAGGGGGCTGCTGGCATAAGGGTACCTGAGTATGAACAAAGCAGGTCAATGAATGCATCCCATCTTGCAAAACAGCTTACTCAAGGTGGCACGAGAGCCTTCACTGTCGCTTACCGATTTTGATGTAAACGTGAGTGTGCTGCTCAACCCATACAGGAAAGATGGCTTTTGGAAATACTATTCGAATCTGGTCAAGAAAATGTTTTTCAAGAGAGGAAGCGTGCAGTTCCTGGGAAAATACGATATCATTATAAATTAAGTACTCCATACATTTTTAACATTTGTTCGAAGATAAAAGCTCTACCTTTTCCCCGCCACATTTAGCATATCATAGAATCACAGAATGGTTTGGGTTGGAAGGGACCTTAAAGACCATCTAATTCTAATCCCCCTGCCATGGGCAGGGACACCTTCCACTAGACCAGGTTGCTCAAAGCCACATCCAGCCTGGCCTTGAACACTTCCAGGGATGGGGCATCCACAGCTTCTCTGGGCAACCTGTTCCAGTGCCTCATCACCTTCTCCAGGAAGAACTTCTTCCTGATGTCCAATCTAAACCTCCCTGCTTTCAATTTAAACCCATCACTCATTTCCTTAGGGGCTGAAAAGAATGGGGCATTGTGCAAAACACTGCTTCTGTCAAAATCTGTCATCTGTAAGAAAAGGATGTCAACAGTGGAAAATGTTTTATTACCAGAATTTCCCAATCATCTGCTGAGAGTGGTTCCACTTCTACTTGCTGACAGGAAGAGACGTGCGAACAGGGTTCAAGAAATACCTGGCAAAAGTAACACCATTTCCAAATATTTAACTTCTTATTTTTAAATAAATAAAAGCTCCATCTTTAATTCAGCTAGAAAACTGACATCTCTCATTATATGTCTTCACTACTTTGAACATACATCTTCTTAATGATACCAAGTAATTCATAAGCAGAAGGTGGCTGTTCAGTGTAACGGAAATGGATTGCTTTGGGCATCCCCGAGGACTCCTACACGCTGTAAATGGAAGTGAATGTGAAAAGCATCAAGGGCTTTGTCAGCTGACAACAAACAATCAATTTTTAATGCACACTGATCACAATCATCTCTGCATTTTTTAATTTATACTTTTAAGTGTCCTGGACTTTAGAATGCTGAAAAATTCAGTGAGTTGTGTACAAGTTTAGATAAGGCAGCTGAACCAGATGAAGAAATTTAGATGAACCAGCTGAAGAAATGAGGAAAAAGTACAATACAAAAGCAAAACCAGCTCCTTTGTGAATGCTTTCACAGAACAGTTTCAAGGTCCTGTCTGTCAGGAGGAATTATAAAAGCTATTGTGGTGTAAGCTTTTCAGAAAACATAAACATGTACTTCGAAAGTTAATTTCTACCAAAGATTCCTTCTGACAGAAAGTAACAATTTTCAAACATCAACTTCTGTCCAATGAAAGAATTGTTTACAGGAAGTTTAACCCAGTGTCCAAGAGTAAGAGGCCAATTTAAATACATGTTCAAAGCCAGAGGACATGGGGGGACGCGGTGAAGGAGATAAAAAAGGAATGAAAATTTAAACCCCAAATAAGACAAAAGAGAAGAAATATGCAGTAAGTCAATAATGACTTTAAAAAAAACAGTAACGAGGCAAAATATTCTCACGGGATAATTCCCAAATTGTTTAATAGCTCAAAAGCGTATTTTCCTAAAATCAATGGTGCTGCAGGTAGTGGCTCCAACCCCACAAAGCCTTTCCCACAAGCCTATCCTAACATTATTCAGGCAATTGTTAATGGTTTAATATGTAAATCTTCTCGTGTTTGAGACATTTCATGACAGTTAACTTTTCTTACTAGCAGATATAAAAGAAGTAACTGCCTAAATACATGAAACGACGTTCATAGCTAACTTTCCAGGTGTCTTGCAACACGCTCTTTATTTAAATAAGAAAAAAAGATTGCATTTCAAACCTGTTCTCCATCTGTAATACCCAGTTTCTCTGCTAAGTGTCTGTTAATCTCTGCAATATGTTCACCCTGGTGACCTCGATGCCTGATTTCCATCCAGCTCAAAAATACAGGCTGATGACGACAGGATATTTTCACAGCTTGGCCCTGTGAGTTTCAAACAAATAAATAAACATCAAACAAGCTAAATAAGATGACTGTTAGTCAAACTAAACTGTATTTGATGGGAGAGATCAAAGGAGTTAAAAATATTTTCTGGATTTTACATCCCTATTTTAACTAATATTCCCTAACAATAACTTGCTGCACTTACGACACGTTAGTAAGGGGTGTTTCTATTAACAATGAGAGATTATGTTTTTCTTAAATTCTGGCAGATTGGCCAACTTCTCAGTAACCAAGACCTTCCTTAGAGGAATTCTTCACATCACCTATTTGCACAATTCTCAACATAGAAGCACATGTTGGTTTTCATTTTAAGTAGCTTTTAATTTTTATGGACTATTTTTAAGTAAGGAAAATAATTCCTCTTCCCTTCTTCTGCATTATAGGCTATCAAACAAGTAGCTTACAGAAATGTGAAAGTAAGCATTTCTCTTTCCCAAATGAGAAAACACAAGCAAATGGTTAAACTTCATATGCATTGTAACATTTGCATGGATTCGGAAGAGTGCTTTCCTGAGCTGGGGAGTGCTTAAAATAAGTCACAAATCACACAGACTCAGACCAGAACGATTTGTTTCAGAACTGCTCAGCTATTCTGATTCCAAACTGAAGAATCTTAGTATGTTCAGTCAGCTTCCATACAAAGAGACTTATATCCTACACTGGATTACTCAACTGACATTCTCTCTATTTAATTTTCAAAAAATTACTATTTTTATGAAAATCAGGTGACCAAGACAACATATGCTGTGGATATACCACACATTTACTTCATAACATAGTTATGTTTTCCATTTTGTTCCCAACAGTACCCTAATAATGTCAAATATTATCTGGACTTTTTAGTAAACTCTGAAAACATTTTCAGAGACCATTTACAATGATTCCAAGACCCTTTTACCAAACACAGTATTTAATTCAGAGCTCTTCCTTGCATTCACACAGATGAAGCTTCTCCCTGAGTGTCTTAATATTCACACAACATTGGGTTTCATAGATTGCTTACCTAACACCTCCTGGGATGATTTAGCTTTGGATTCCATTTAAATTTTTATATGATTTACCAAGTGTAATCTATTAACATAGTTATTTATCCTCTTTTTAACTTTTATTCAAAATACGGCATTTAATATGCTATTTCTATCAAGATGTCAGAGATCATGTATTTTCATTTTGCAGATGACATTAAGAAAAAGCAGGAGCCCACCACAGCCAACTAGGTATAGAATGATGCTACAAGACTTTAAAACAACTGCACTCCTTTTTCTTCTCTCTGGGCAGCAAATTTGTAAGACAACCGTAAAGTGTAGCAGAAACGAAGCTAACATTTACACCAGACATCTTGTACCTCCACCAACCTCTCTTTACTACCCCAAAGAAATAAAAAGCAGTTTTTCACAAGTCTAGATGATTTTGCTTTTGTGAAATATCCTTTTTGGCTTTGGGAAATTAGCAGGTTACGCACAGCGGGTGAGGCTAGCCTGGCTGGGGGGGGGCTCTGCCAGGACTGCGGCCACCATCTCCCGCTCCTGTTTCCTCTTCTTCACCTGCTCATTTTTGCCGTTTTTCATCCTGCCTGTCCCGCCAGCAGATGCTGAATTCTTGCGTTCCTTGCAGGAGGGATGCCCGCAGGCTGTGCTCTTGTTCTCGTGTGTGAAATGTTGTTTAAATCTAAGGTAGCTGCCGACCACCGATCCACAGGACTTTACACGACAGCAGTCCCTTTCTATAGGGGAATATATAGCGAAAGGTTTATGTACACCGAGAATTCGGGTTCTGCTCGGATTTACCATTTTACCTCCTCCCTGCAGATTAACTTGCACGTTACTCGGTTAACGCTGGTGAGTTACTGTGAACACTGGTGTAAACACACGCTACGGACAGAGACGCAGATGCCAACAGCGGAATTTCCCTCCTTTCGGCATTTTATTACGAACGGGGGGCAAAAGAGGGCAGCTCCGCGGGGGCCCGGCCAGGGGGC
>NW_010271878.1:0-257 GCF_000690775.1 Eurypyga helias
GCTCACCACCCACGCTGGCGTGCACACACGCGTGTGCTCGCTCACACGTATGTGCGTGCATGCCCTGCAGCACACGCACGCTCACACAGGGGCATATATGCACACGCGTGCACAAACCCACATGCACACACATGCACACACATACACAACTCACTGACATGCATGCACACACGCAAACATGTGCACATGTGCACACACATGTACACAACTCACTGACATGCATGCACACATGCAAACGTGCACATGTGCAAACACAT
>NW_010271879.1:0-223 GCF_000690775.1 Eurypyga helias
GGCTGGGAGCTCGGCCTGGGACGGCGCCGCGTGTTCTGGAGGTGACGGGGCTTGGCCGTTACTTTGAGGATGTGTGTTGGTTCTGTCTTCCTGGGGGGAAGGTCTTCTGTCATCCTGGGGCAGGTCGGCATCACCCCGCAGCCGTCCCGGGGCAGGTCGGCATCACCCCGCAGCCACCCGTGCTCTCTGTGCGGCACACGCGCTCGCTGATGAGCTCTGGCAG
>NW_010271879.1:381-589 GCF_000690775.1 Eurypyga helias
GGAGCCAGGCGTGCTGACACCGCTCTGGGTTTTCAGCCTGGACACCAGTGAAGGGAGTGTGGGCTCAGCTGCCCAGCTGGAGTTGCCCACCCGTTGCGTGTCTGCGTGACACCCCAGTAGCTGGCTCTCTGGGCACACTTCTTGTCTCCCGTCAGTCCGGCACCCTTGGAGGTGACGACTGGTGGGCACCCCGGGATATCCACGTGCT
>NW_010271880.1:0-532 GCF_000690775.1 Eurypyga helias
ATTCTATGATTCTGTGATTCTATCAACCATTGTCAAGTAAACATTTCACCTGTTTCAAGCCTCTTAAACTATAAGGCAGGTTTTCTAGACTTTGAAGTTCCCTGTAGAGCTTTGCCAACCTCTTTCCAGGAGTGAAAATCCCTTTTCAAGTCCTGAACCTAAAATTGGATACAGTTAATGATCTTACTAATGTTTTTCACACTTATCTCCCACATGGGCAAATCTGGCCATACTTCATTTATGTTCACACCTCTCTGAAAGACAAGATTTTGTCTGAGTTAAAAACTAAGTCATGAAACACAATCCTACAGTCAACAAAAAAAATAGTTACTGACTTGTCAAGCCTTTAGGAACTTGCCCATTTGAACCTCTGACTATTCCTATATCACTTTTCTACTCAACTAATTGTCCTACAATGTTATCTCTATCATGAGTCAACTTTGGGACTGCAACACTCACATGAGCGGTCCGTGACATGCCGGAAGTCCATTCAATTTTCCAGATAGTCATGCTCTTGCTTCACACTACACCA
>NW_010271880.1:545-29564 GCF_000690775.1 Eurypyga helias
TTCTCAGTTCTTTCTCATTTCTCACATGTAAGACTTAATCACAATAAGAACAATTATTATTAATAATAATAATAATAATGTCACATACTGCTGAGAAGGTGACATTGTTTTTCCCTTCATTCATGATATCCACAAATAGGGTTCTTCGTATGCCAAAGCCATAGGGATGAGCCTCCTGATTTTTCCCTGCCTCTTCCACCCCTTTTCACTAACCCATCCTTTCCCATCCATCAGGCTGACTCTACTGACTGCACTGTTCTAAGGCCAGCTGGACACCATTTAACCACTTCCCACAGTACACTGTGTTGGAAGATCCACCTTATTACTCTTTTCCACAACCTATAAACAATTCTGTCAGGGTTTGATCATTTCTAGCTACAGTACTATACAAGACTACAATAAATACACTAGTGTTCTTCAAGCTTATACAATAATCATCTACTTATGTATTAAGTAATTCATAATGAATAATCTATTTCTGTATTAGAATGTAACAGTAAAATAAGTTTTTACACCAGATCATACATAATTTAAAATGGAGTTGCATGGAAAATTTTCATTTTATTTATGTTTAGAATTAAAACTTCACAGAGAGGTTTAGAAAAAGTGCCAAGACAAAGTTTCTTCCTAATTTAGAAATGAAGCTCCTAATATTGAAAGTAGAGGACATCATAGTTTTTTTAATAAAAGGAAAAATTCTGTGCTATGTCTTTGTTGTTGCTGCTGCTTACCTTATCACATGCAATCTATGAACAAATGGCTAACTAATATGTAACTGATAATAACAGCATCTACTCCCGCACTACTTCTGGAATACAGAAAAAAATCTCAAAAATTACAGCATTAAATCCCCAAAAATATTTTTGATTGCATTCCGAAAATGCATCTCAGACACAAAACTGCCTTGAAATGCAAGTATTTGAATCAGTTCTGCCTCTCTCATACTGTTCTGACCACAAATGCTGCTTGTCATGTTGTCAAGACCAATGTCATGCTATAGGATGTCAAAACAGTCTGGCCAGTATTCCACCCTCCATCCCACCATTCACCCTGGCCTTGTCTCCTAACCCACTAAACACAGGAAAACAGAAGCAAGATAATTCTGTATTTTTCAGTATCTCTTGCCAGAGCTTTAACTTATCACACTACCATCTAGTGCTGAAAATCAGGAAGAAAGCTGCTGCTAACACAGAAAGTATTAGTACTGTAGATTAAAGTCTAACAGGTATCTTTAAACTTCCCTGTAGACATGACTAACTGAGAATCCCTAGAAGGAAACACCACTAGTAGTTTAGGATCCCTTTGAGCTCCTTTGAATAGCAGAGATGGAGCAAGAATGAATAGAACAAATTGCCCTCAAGTTATGACTGTGATTTCTTGACATTTTTAAGATAGAACACTCGGCCCATTAGCTCAAAAAGCTGGACGATACTCATTTCTGTACTATATAATAATTTTGTTTTCCATTTCTTCCTTCCATCTCACCATCAGTAGAGACCCAGCATGTTTTGTCTTATTGTATCATTCCACAAAAAAATGTCTACAACATGTTATACAATATGTTTAGCAAGTAAATTATATGCAGCACATTTCAACAGCTTAAGTTGTTTATCTACAATTATCGAAATCTCAGCATTTTGTATAAAAGCCAGGGGATATAAAAACCAAAGTATCGAAGTAAAAACCAAATAATGGATAAATTACTATACACTTTCAATTAATCTATGAAGATATTTTATAGATCTATAACTGCCTTTATTAGTTATTTGTTCCCTTAAATTTTGTAAGCTTTAATTTACAATATTTACAGGAAATGGGCTGGAACTGAAACATTTCTTTATTTCTTTCTCTAAGAGGTAATGAATAGATTGGGGGAAAAAAAAAAAAGTGTCCTGCTGCCAGACTTCATTGCATATGTGCATAAAGAAATATCTGAAACATGTATAAGAGACAAATGGGTGTAACAGTTTGCCCCACCTTCTAGTCACAAATATCTTAAAATCAGAAAATAGGAGCTGTCTGTGCTAGTGGTGCAGAGTCAAAGATGAGAAGGCAAGATGATCTTGATCCCTTACAAGAACTTAGGTACTGGGACAACAACATTTGCCTCATAAGTTTGTAGTTAATGAAGTAGGAAACAAAATGCTAAGTTAATCATTAACAGTTCTTACACAGCAAATGAGAAGATGTAGGAATCTGAGGATTTCACTCTATGTTTCTAAGCAGGATACAGGATACCCAAGTCAACAAATAGATGGACCTCCTCCAAGACTCCAGCAAGTTTCTGGCTCAGATGTAGCAGGCCACCCATGTCAGTAGCAAAGAAAATCCTTCGGGGATTTTGGAATTTTTGGGATCTACTCTCATTCCCTCATCTCCTGCTTCCACTCAGTTAATTGCATCTCTGATTGGAGACCCCACCTCCTGGTTGCCTCCAGAGAGTAGTGGCCACTACCTGGAGTTCTCTGCTTGTTGTCTCTGTGGTACAATTTTGAGCCTTTGACTCTCCCTTTCTTCCTATGTGTCTTTGACTCCACTCCCTTCTAGGAGGTCCTTATGCTTTCCCTGTCAGGACAAAATGTCCCAGGCAGCAGCTGTGCCGTCTCACAACTGTGTTTGTGAGTGAGCATGTCCACAGCCAGTGCATCCCCTGCTGACCTCAGGGCTCTCTGCTGGCCCTGGGTGACTGAGCACACCTTTCGACCAGAGTGCCTCACTTGGGAATTCCGTACAGTCCTATAAGTTTGTTACGTGACAAGGTATTCAACTCTGCAAAACTGGTAGGACCTTATCAGAACTGCAAGTATGGAAATTCAGTCATAAAAATGTGGGTGTCCATGATCTTTCAGCTACCTAAGTACTTACCCGCAGAATTCTATGTTCAATTTACAAGATGCTCAGAGATATATTTTTCAAAATGTAAGCCAAAAAAACCCCACAAAATATTAATTCTTTTTCCTTAGGACAGTCATAAATAGATGTGTGTTAATTGTTAAATGTATTTTTAAATGTGTGTATGTGTATACATACATATATATATATATACACGCTGAAAAATATCCTTAATGGATTTCTACAAGAATTCATAGTTTAATGTTGCACGTCTGGATGACTGAACAGAAAACTTATCTGGAACCAGTCAGACTGACAGTGTAGTTGGATATCTGCCCTGAAGCATTTGGCAAAGTATTTTTTATTTACCTGAATGAATTAATTGTGATTGTCTCTGTACAGCATTTCAGAGCTATTCAATTAAATTTTATTTGGTTTCTACTTTACCAAAAACCAGAATTATAAAACATGAAAGTTCTGGAGATTGTAGCACAAGAAACAAAATTTGAACAAAAAGAAAGAGATAATGATAAATCTAATTTTAATTTTAAATATTTATATTACATTTTTCTCCTGTGGCTATTCTTTAAACACAATCACAATCAATGTAGCCTTCTTATTAGGCAAATAAATAAATGAAAAGCATTGCTTATCTTTTTGAATAAATTAGTATTCTTATTTTTCTTTTGGTGCACAGAGTCTAAATTAATATTCTGGAAGATCTGGCTATATTTTGTGCTAGTTCTTTTTCATTTCCGTGGTTTAGCTGCAACAGCTGCTGTTGATAGCCATAAAGGAAGAAAAGGTAGGCAGCACTGTAGTTATCATTAGACTAACATGAATGCAGGACAGATATCAGTGAAATTTCAGTATGTTCAAATATATTATTTTAAAATGTACCCTCATTCAGTGTATGATGATTATTTTATAAGTCTGCAATATTTTTCTGGGAATTTTTTGTGTGAGATCATACTTGATACTTTTTCTTCACTTTGTAAAATACAAGAACCTGAATGGTGTTAAACAGTGAAGGCACCTGAAAAAATAACTCTGACAGCAGTTTACTGATAATTTGTATAGTTGGAAATATGCTGCTTCTATGGCTATTGCTACAGTATAGAGCTCGTTTTTGGCAAACGACATTAAATTGTGTTTGCAGTGAATCTCCCAAGAAATTTACCTTCTGTAAAGTTCCACTGCTGTCAAAGCATTCAAGGATAAGAAAATATTGCTGCAGGCTTGGAACCTCACTTAACAAAGGGTTCAACGATTTTTTTTTATATCTCAATAAATTAATTTGATTAGACTCATTCAAAGTTTTAGTTTTCACAGGCTCAGAATATGGTAATTGGAATTTCATTCATCTTATATTACATATTTCATTTAATTTTTACATAATAAAACAATTATGTTTATTCTCCGAGCAGCACTGTTTCTCCTATTAACATGGTAGCTAGAGGAAAAACCAAGACATTTTTTACATAGACACTATATCTTAACTACTAAGGGAAAGAAAATTATCACCATAACAAGGATACACTGACCTCATTTAGACAACTGATTCAAAATCTGGATGCACCTAATACTCATATTCATATGAGGTAATTAATATTTGTCTCACACTCCTTTTCTCAGAGTACTCTGAGTTTCATTATAATTACCATTAACTGGTTAATTATCTTCAGCATGTAAAATGTTAGGCATGCAATGTGAGTGAGGAGCATTAAGGTGGAATCTAGGCAGCAAGGAAATTTTCAGGGAATAGTAGTAATTACAGCCGTCACACTCACAGCTCCCTGTAAATGTTAGTGCCCCACAAAAACAAAGCTACTTCTACCTCACCTTTTCTGGTCAGCAATACACTTAAATGAATGTAGCTGCATAAAGCATATCAGCTGGTTTCTGCCCTAAAATGTCTATGTCTCTCCAGCGATTTCTCAGGAAGACTGTGGTGCTTTGATCGGTATCTGAGGCAAGACACAGCTGGGCAAAGGTCTCATTTCCTTCTGCAACCAAAAATGTTCTTGGTAGCTAATACCAGCCTCTTAGGCTCAGTGTTAGCATTTTAAATACTCCTGCAAGATTTTGAATTTTTAATACAAGCTCAATTTAATGTGTTTGTAAATATACTTTCTGACTCTAAAAGTTTATATAACTGAAAACTATTTTTCAGCTAAAAACCTAGAAGCTGCAGATAAGTGCAGCAAGCATTAAACATGCTTCAGAACCCATACATTCTGTCCCTGGGGTTTTTTGCTATTTCTTTATGTAGATACTTCTGAAATAAGTCTTGTAAAGAAAGACTAAATATAGAATTGGAATTTAAGCAAACACAACTTCTGATGATACTTTAACTGCAAACAGGTCACAGTTACCTCTCTGAAAAAAAGGCTGTTATTTTAGTGCTAGATCCAAATAATTTTTAACCTTATGTGAAGAAGCACATACTTTGTCTGTGATATTATTCTTTAAAGAATCTTTCAAGCAAATAATGTACTCTACAAAAGCTGTATAAAAGGTAACATACAAACATGGTCCAAACCTTTTTCTGATAGCAAGGTCTTCCTTGTGAAAGACATAATTTAGGTAAAGGATAAGTAAAATTAAATTATTTTAGTTTCCATTCTTTGACTTGCATTGCATTGGACTGAAAGACAGTAGAATTAGCAAAACACAACAGAAATTAATCTAGCATGATGCAGAAAACAACATAGATAGTAAGAGTGGTATTTGCTCTGTTAATAATGCTATTTAGTCCATGTGTTTTAATTAGGCATTCATGTACTGTAAACAATAATTCCTGCTTAATCTTAATGAAAGATAAACTTCCAGAGATAGTACTGAAATCTCATCTGTTAGTATACTATACTCTGTTGTCAGACAGTAAAAATAATCAAAAATTCTTCCCTTTTCTAACTTCACCTGAAAATCAATAGCAGAAATAGAACACAGCTAGAGATGGAAAACACTTATTAGATCATCTAGTTTGTTTCCATGACAATGAAGGATCTTTCCCCACAGTACATTTTCCAGAGTTTTCTCAATCTAATTTCAGAAGTTTTTAGTTTTGTCAGTCTTATTTCATTTGCTATGTGATTTGCCCTATAATACATGATATTAAGAAATTTGCGTGGACATTCAGTCAAAATCTTCTATTGATTACATCACACTTCAGGATTTTTTTTATAATCTTCTAAATAAATCTCTTTCATTTTTGCTGTTTAATTAATATATATATATATGCTGCTAATTTGTATCTATTCAACCTTAACTAAACCAACCTGGACATACTTTCATTTCACTATTCTTTTCTGGATTTTACCACCTCCTATTATTGCTTTTGTGAAATTTACATTTGATAAAAATGTATGTGCAGAATTATGCACAGTGATCCCGGTGTCAGTGTCTCAGACGTGTTCAGGACAGCATGTTCCATCTTGTATTTAACAGCCTGAAATACTACTCAGAAACTAAGATGCTGTTCAAAAATTTTGATTAGGTGATAACCCGCCAGTCATGGTCAGGCCCAACAGGCACCTGTGGGCTTTATGTGGAACACATTAGATTTCTATTCTACAAATGATGATTATCTGCTCACTGCCTATCTGTTCACTGCTATTTTCTAAAAGTTTATACTATGCCAAGCTCAGTTCCTGAGTGACATGCAATAAACATATGTTCATCGCTAAGAGTTCAAATATAAAGCTCCTTTTTCCAATTAGTTCACTAGAAGCCAAACTTATCAACAGAGAGATGGTTTAGACAAGGAATATAAGGATACTTGGGAGGAGTACTGTAAGAGCTTTTCATGGCAAAATACATACCTATTTTATTGTATTAGGTTTATTAAGGACAACAGTAGATACTGTAATCTTTTTTAACTAATTAATTATTTCTGTATATATAACAATGTAATGAAACCACCAGAGTAAAAACAATCTATATTGACTAATCAAGATTAATAACAATCCATGGAAAGCTATCCTTAGTTAGCTGGTTTTAGTCTTTTTTAGTTAGCAGATCATACAGCTGCAAAAAAAAGAAACGTATGCACACATTTAAAATATTATTTTACAGGATTAGAGAGGCTTCAAGATACATACTCAGACAAATTTAGCTTTCCTGAGAGAATGCTAAGAATACCTGAGATTTTTATTTTCCTTCATACAAGCAACAAAGTTAATTTTTCTGCTTCAAAGGAAAAATGAAAAGGATTTACCATTAACTATGGAACCATAATTAATCAATGATACTAGATGTACATCTGTATATATGTAGTATCATTCCTGTTTAAGCATTCAGAGTGTCTTATTTATTATACATGATTATATACCACAAATAAAATGCAGCAGCCCTGCAGCAGAAAGCGCAGCTAATCAGCACAAAGTGTATCATGGACAGAAAATATAATCAGGTGAAATGGAGGCTAGGTTTTCACTGTAGAGTTAGTAGAGGCTTCTGCTGTGCTACTGCCATGAACTGCTCTCAAAAACCTCTTCTTCCTGTTCAGTAATGTGTCTAGACTGGACTTCCCAACAGGTTTTCAGTACAGGCAAAGTCCAGATATATGGTCCATATCCGAAGGTCCCTGCTATGACTGTAACAGTTTCATGCCGGAACTAGCCAATTTGTATTCAGTAAGTGCTTCAAAATTAGTCATAGTAACATTTTCTTATATTTTTTCACTGTATCCTGTTCTGTCTTTGCTAAAGCACACTCTAAAAATACACTGCATAGAACTGATTAAGTACAAAACCTGTCAAAAAAAGAAAATATTCTTTCTAGATCGGCTTAGTACCTAGACTGATCCAGTGCAGTGCTGATAAAAATCTGAAATGCATATATTGGCCTAAGAACATCTTAAACTTCTCTTCTAGAAAATAAAAACAGCCACCAACGGCCATGCAAAATCATTTGAAAAACTGAAACAAAGATAAGTTATTTGGTTTTAGCTAGTGACATGAGCCAGGAAAGATGCTGAACTTTGAATGAAGTGCTTTTTTTGTGCAAAAGAATGACACTCATCCCCATATAAAGTAACTAGGAAAGAAATTAAAGTTTCTGATATGTGTTATTTACATACATGGACATAATAAAATATTCCACTCTATTGCCATAGTTTAAATTCTGCATTACATAAGGGATGGATGATACATGATTTAATGAGTATATACCATTATTTTGCAACATTTTCTATTCAGAGGAGAGAAATGAAACAATAGAAGGAAAAAAATACTGATAGGCAAGAGACAGAAATAACATACTGCAACTCAGTGAATAGGTCTATATGATAAACTCCATTTCCTATCTTATCTCCACACTGTTGCACTCCTTGGATTGCACTGTATTTTTTTCCACACATTTTTATGGTAATTACAATGAGCTAACATTATTTACTGGGGAAAAAAAAAAAAAAAACCAACTTATCACATCACTAAGATATCACTCCAAATTTGAAATTGTTATAATGAAACTCCCAGAATTCTAGTAAAGCTGATGTATTGACAAAGACCTATTAAAAAAAGATTTTTCCATCTTCTTTTTAGGCAGTTCATCTCACTTCAGCTGAAGCATTGGAATAGTCGAGATCACTTCTCATTCTGACCTAAATTGCTGTTCCAATATACACTTTCTCCAAAGATGAATATATGCAACAGAACTTTTTTTCTATGACACAGGAATAGTTCAGATATCACCCACATGTGATCAAAATGAAATACTGATTAAAATCCCTTGCATAACTTAAGTAGAAAAGTGATTATTGAGACAGCATTTAGACACCACTGATTATTCAGAAGGTTTCCCAACTAAAGGTAGGTAGAAAATGTTCAAATTTCTCAGCTGTGTTTATTTCTATATTTAGCTGTGAACTCTAAAATATGGACTTATTCATAGTGGATTACATCAACAGGCTAGAACCCATTACAGAGCCCTTTGCATTACTTGCATGGAGATACTGCAACAATAAAAATCCACAAAAATGCAAATCTGCAGGCTTTTCCCCAGTTTACCACCATGAGGACACACAACACCCTCTGCAGAATTAAGAAATTTTGTTCTGTGTTTAACAGGAGAACAAGGTATTCTCTACAGCAGTGCAATCTTGTGAGCAGAGTCTCTGAGTAGCTTGTATAGCTACCTAACTTTAGTGTCTCCATTACATTTGGCAAATACCATCTAACCTGCTTACTGAATAACATTCTTACACTTGTTAAGAATTTCTTTGCAAATGCAAATATGTTTGCTTTATTGGTATATTATTACAAAATTGAGACATTATGTTAAATTCTTAAATTAATGAAAACAACTTCTTAAAGACCTATCCCAAAACAGAAAAGATCACTGCAGTGAGGACACATCAGCTGTGTAGTTGAGAGTATGTAAGGAAATCATGTAGTTAGTGATATGATGTGATTTGCAGCTGGTATGACAGAGGGCATCTTTGGTGTAAGTGAAGGGTATGGCACAAAATCCTTGTATATCCCTAAAATGATCAACTTAATTTGCCACATGGCCTAAAATCTGTAGATGACCCTAAATTCCCAGAAAATAGAATGTGAATTTAGTTTCATCCTTCACTTACAATCATAGAATCGTTTGGGTTAGAAGGGCCCTTGAAGACCATCTAGTTCCAACCCCCCTGCCATGGGCAGGGACACCTTCCACTAGACCAGGTTGCTCAAAGCCTCATCCAGCCTGGCCTTCAACACTTCCAGGGATGGGGCATCCACAGCTTCTCTGGGCAACCTGTTCCAGTGCTTCACACCCCTCTCCGTGAAGAACTTCTTCCTGATATCCAATCTAATCCTCCCCACTTTCAATTTAAACCCATTACCCCTTGTCCTGTCACTACAGGCCCTTGTAAAAGGTCCCCCCCAGCTTCCTTGCAGCCCCTTCAGGTACTGGAAGGTGCTATAAGGTCTCCCCGGAGCCTTCTCTTCTCCAGGCTGAACAAGCCCAACTCTCTCAGCCTGTCCCCATAGCAGAGGTGCTCCAGCCCTCTGAGCATCTGCGTGGCCTCCTCTGGACTCGCTCCAACTGGTCTATACCCTTCTGATATTGAGGGCTCCACAGCTGGATGTAGCACTCCAGGTGGGGTCTCACCAGAGCAGAGTAGAGGGGCAGAATCTCCTCCCTCGACCTGCTGGCCACACTTAATATACTTATATACACCAAGTATACTTGGTTATACTTACAATCCTAGAATCATGAACACCTTTACAAATATTTAGAAATTAAACTTCAGAGACTCCCATGAAGAAATCAAAAGGAAATACATCCCACAAAACTTCATCAGAGATGTTTACATGATTTTTCTGGCACTACAAAGAGACGTTGACAGTAGCAGGTATAGAATTCAGAACCCTGCAACCCCCAGCTCTTTGATTGAAAGACCCTAATATCTTCTCATGCTTTATTCTAAAATAAGAGATTTTAATTATTATTGCAGGTACTTCTTATAGACCATGATATTGCTGTGTCATACAAATGAGCAATCTTTGACATTAAAGATCCATGCTAAGCACAAGCAAGCTTTTGTTCACATAAATTATTTTAATTGCTGTATTTTTAATATCATAACTCTTATTGCATTTTAAAATCTTTTCTGTCTTCCCTGACACTTTTCCAAAACTTCCAAAAGTATGACAGTTAGATGAAGCAGGTTCTACTGGAAGAGTTCTTGAAAACAGGGCACTTAGAAGCTTTTACTGTAAGGTTATTTGAATAATGATCAAACAGTGTTAGTGTCTCTGTGATACAGAAGAGCTATAAAATTTGGGTGTCTCTAAAACCCCACATTTTTCTTGTAATTTTACAGCACAACGACGTCACTATTAGCAGTGAGAAATGGAAGTTCAAGTGAATGAAACACTGACTCTCTCTGGGGTCCTAACATCCACACAAAATGCAATTGCTCTGAGTGTGCTCTGAAGACACAGGAGCAACAACATAAAAAAATAAGACTTGGAAAATCAAGAAATGTAAAGAGAAAAATTTGTATAGAGAAGAGGAGGGGGCAAGAAGGAAGGAAAGATTTTATACTTGATGTTTCAGCTGAAGGTTTTAACATTATGTCTGATTATTTTTTATATTATGTTTGTGTATCTATACTTGCAAATAAATTTTGTAGGACTAGAGATAATAAATCAATAGTTGGAATGTAAAATCTTGAAATTTTGAAGTTCCATCTTTTAGTAATGTTTTATTATCTTCTTAAGCTGCTTTAAAAATAATACTTTGAATGTGTTATACAAAGAAAAAACCCTAAAATTTGTAACATATATTCTCATTTCATTATCCTATTACTTATTTAATCAGGAAGTTAGTTAATTTTCACTTACATATATACATACGTACACATCACATACTAAACTGTTTTAAAGTATTTCTTTACAACTTCATGTATTAATTTATTGGTTAAAAATGATAAATCTTTTAAAGTGATTATCATAATTGCTTTTTCTTGCTTGTCAACTTGTTTTAGTTCACCTTTAAACAAGTAAAGGTAATTGTTCCTGATATAATATATATTGCTATTACTGTCTAACACACATGGACTAAAAACTATTTTATTGAAAATATTGATGAGTTTCATGATAAAAAACTATCTTGAATAGCAGAAGATAGAAAATTGGAAGTATATCATAATTAGAGAGATAAGTCAAAAATTGCAGGGAGGATAAAGTGTATTTGTCAACATATATTTCACTGTTATAAATGAAGACACCAAGCACATTCACTCTGACTTCTGTAAGAGAAATCCAACTCAACTTGTATCCTAAAACCAATAAAAGCTATGTCTCAGCAATTCAATCTGTAATCCCTGTAAGACAAATTTGAGACAAGATTCTTCAATGCAGAACACTGTTATTTCACTTCCCATTGACATAATTATTTCTTGTCAGGTTCAGAAAAAAGCAGAAACCAAAAAACAGCTACCAAAAATCTGCCTGTGACTCACTATTGCAAAGCGTATGTGAAGTGAAGCCAAGGGCTTGAAACACTTCTAACTTCTACTTCAAACCTTTTATGTCAGAGTTAAGCTAAAATGATACTCTTACCTTCAATACTCATCTCGGATTTCACGTTTTTTCAGGAGCCAATATTATAATTTTTATTCTTTTCCTCAGAACCTTGCCCAGAGAAGCTGTGGATGCCTCAGCCCTGGAAGTGTTCAAGGCCAGGCTGGATGAGGCTTTGAGCAACCTGGTCTAGTGGAAGGTGTCCCTGCCCATGGCAGGGGGGTTGGAACTAGATGGTCTTTAAGGTCCCTTCCAACCCAAACCATTCTATGATCCTAAATTGCCTAAGGCCCAGATACCAACCCTTCTCAAACTGTTTTGAAATATAGTGTTTTCTATGAGTAAAAGCTTCATTCTACTTCTAGTGCAAAATCAAGAGTGCATTCCTGAGAAATCTAAAGTGACATCAGGTCCATAGCTAGCAACTGGTAGACAGCGCTGTCCCATTTGAAAGGAAAGAAGCAGCAAAGCTGCAATACAGTTCTTTTCCATCCTCGCCAGTTTGACCAGACCTACACTGCCAAACTTCCCAATACTATTTGTGCTATTCTGTTAACCTGTGGATTGAAAACAAGGTGAGTGACCACATGAGTGCTGTTAACCATTTTTTTAACATACTTGGTACGGAGCAAAGCCGGGTTGGTGAAGGAGTTTTTTACCAGGTAAAAGCAGGAGTTTTTTACCATACAGGTAGGAATGCTGAAATATTTATGAATATGCACCTGACCAGCTACAACAAATGGTCTGGTGTTTTCACTTTGCTTCATGCCGATATACCACATGCTAAACTGAGGCAGTATGGAGCAGATTCACATGGCATTCATGCCAATTTTACCAGAGTGACAGCACCCTAAGAAGGGTAAAATGGATAGCTGGAGCTAATCACTGTTTCAGTCACCACAGCTCAGTCTATCCCCAAATGTATCTATAACATAATCAAGGGCTGTGATTACCACTTTGATTTCTGGATGTCCGTGTTGGAACATGTAGTTTGCATAAACTTCTGGGCTCCTGTCAGTGAACAAATCTCTTTAAAATGCTTCAAGCTGAGCACAGAAAATCGTCATTTTTTAATACCATGGCCTCTGCTTTTTCTTATTACTGAAAAAGAAGATCATACCCACATCTTATGTGGATGTTCTGAGGAATTACAGCAAGTATCTGAGTTATTCAAGCATGGAAAGAGATTATTTTTGTATGTTCCGATCAAAAATGTTGTAGTTGGGAACTCAAATATAACTTAGATTTCTCTCACTCTCACCCAGGCAAGGAAAAAAAAAATCAAGTTTAAATACATTTAATCAATTCCAACTTAAGTTTATTTAAATTTGTCAATTTAACATACTATCTGAATTGAAAAAAATTATCCACCTCTGACCCATCTTCTTTTTTCTTCCTGGTAGGAGGTTAAGATCATACGTCAGCTAGAATTTTATTACCATCATCAGAAAACAGCAGCTGATGCACAATGAGAATAGAGAGAAACCTGTTATGGCTGCAAATGTCCACAGCTCTGTGAGATTCATGGAGGAAGCATATGTCACCTTATTAAATCTGTAGCAACTGAGGTGGAAGTAACAGAAGGTATCTCTCTCCAGAGCTAGAATAGATGGGAAGAGAAACGGTTCTGTAAGGAAATCTCTTACTTTTCTCTCTCTGAAGATATCTATAACAGGATGTTACAAGGATGGGTTTTGTTAGAAATAGGGATTTAAAAAACAAACCCAAAACCCAACAGTTAACAAGACAGGATAGAGGATGGAATTTGTTTTGAGAAAGAATTAGTTTTGGGGCAAGTTAATATGTTCAGTTTCTTCCTCCAAGGGAAATAGAAAGCTGAGGAGGAGATTTAAAAACTCATGCTACTTGTCCCACTTTCTCCCAAAGTAGCAAAATCAAAGGGCCAATGATGGATGGTGTTAGATACACTTATTCACAGCTCAGAGGACATAGAGCGCCCTGTGAAAGGGATGCATGGCAAAGAAGCAGAAAAGACCGAATGTGGTCACTAAATTCATCA
Organism: Eurypyga helias; assembly: GCF_000690775.1. Classification (NCBI taxonomy): domain Eukaryota; kingdom Metazoa; phylum Chordata; class Aves; order Eurypygiformes; family Eurypygidae; genus Eurypyga; species Eurypyga helias. The sequence goes on from NW_010271880.1 coordinate 14,421, forward strand.
CTGAGCTCACTCGTGCCTGCTGTTTGCCAGCACCTGTGTGTTGGTTTGAGGTTATTTCTGCAGCCTAAAAAAAATGGAAGTTTTGAAATTGCTTATAGAAAGAAGAGGAAGTAAAAAGATTTCCTTCCTCTCTTTGCTTAAAGAGCTGTCTTTCATGGATACTAGGAAGTATAGCTGTAAGGGTCTCTCTCTGCCTTTTATATACAACTTGCTGTTCCAGCTAGTCTTTCCCTTGTGCTTACAGAAGTTTATATATATATATAAAAGGGATGTAGGGATTCATCTGAATATGGTTTATGCTTCTAATTGTAGGAAGAAAAATAGGTAGAGGTTGGTTTGACATGGATAACCTGTCCAAAGTAATATAGACATCTAGGGCTGATATTACTTTAGTTTTGAAATTCTGATTCTGTCTGATACAAGACACAAACGTTTAAGAACCGGGGGGAAACAGCTTTCTTATGCCTTTAAGTCATTAAGAAAAATATGTTTGAAAGGAATACAAAAGTTCTGGATTTTTTTCTAACGTTGCATGGGGTTTTTTTAATTGAGAAAACACATCAACTGCAAATTTCAGGAAATTATTTCAGACAGGATTATACGAATCTAGTATGGAGGTAAAAAAGGAGCAGATGTGAAAATCCAAAAGAAAAAAATTTTAAAGACAGTTATAGACAAACTATGTTTTGAAAGTGAAGGGAGGCAATTTCAGTTATTCCTCACTATCATATGTCAGAATATGGACAACATACTCTCAGTTTTAACATCATCTTTGGCTCTTGGAATAATAATATTTTCAAATGCAACATTCTCTTAGAATTCTAGCAAACGCCTTGTTTTGTTGAACTGACATAGAGTCAGGAAAAAAAAACTCAGATCTATTCTAAAGAATATCTGGACTAAATTGTTTCCCAACAAGGAATAAATTTTTTTTTTTCCTTCAATGTCAAAGTAATCATTAAGCACACCATGACAAATTACAATTGTCTGTGCCAGTAATTCCTGACATCATGTGATGGCTTCATTATAAAACAGTGGTAGTAAATAGCTCATAGCTATATTTAAGAAACAAAACAGAAAATTAAATAATGAAAAAAAAAATATTTTTCTGTTAAAAGTTATATTTTCTGTGTAAATATCTGGTTATATTAGATATTTTAGTAACCATTTGAAAATCGATGTATTTATATAAAAGATGCTTACCAAGGGATTGGAAACGTGCAAAACCTTAAGAATCTTTAAAAATACTGAAGTTTAATTTAATGAAAGAAAATACAGTTTACTTTTTAAAATTGTGTCTAATTTCAAAACAGGGACCATTCGTAAGTCTCTGCTGTACATAGAATTTGTGAAGAATCTTTGCACTATTTTTGGGCTGAAAAATTAGTTATCTTATGCCCCTGTGTGGCCAATCTAGACAACAAATTCACTTGCACACAGCTGTAACAAAGAAATAACAACGTGCTGTGGGAGAAACCAAGTTTAGGTAAATCCACTGCTTTCCATTCTCAGAGAAAAGCTGTTAATATATGCTGCAATGGTAAAATTGGACTGATACTGTTCTGTAGATTTTGTATCAATTTTAGTCACAAAGAATACGCGCCATTATGCAATGATGTGTTAATCTGAATGTTGCCCAAAGCAACCATGACTTCGCAAAGCATGCTTCTACAAATAGAGCATCTGACAGCACAGTATATGTACAGTAGACTCTAAATGAAGAATGACAATTAGAAAATATAACTTATCTGATAACTGAAGTGGTTTGAAGATATTTTAAAACTTTATCTCATTGTCTTTAGTCATTTGAATGAAAAGGATGTCACTGAGAGTCATCAGAACAATTACAGACTTAAAAAAAATGAAGCTCCTTTGGATGATGCTTTAGAATTCAGATGTAATGTAAGCGCTTCTCATGTTTTTTAGAAATGGTCTCCTGTTTTCTTTTCCCATACATGAAGAATTTATTCCACAAACTAGCTATTCGCCAAATGCTAAGAATGCAAAACACTTATTATGACTTCCTGACATGAGGTAATTCTAATCAATTTTCAACCTACTACACAGGAAATAGCAGTAAAATCCCCAGCGTAGGTGAAAAAAAGAAAAATTTTTTGAAGTAAAGTCATAGCTCTTACTCCTTCAGCTGGCTGGAGTTGGTAATGTCAGATAGAGATGTTCAGGGTGAGGAGGAAGGCCCAGTAAACCAACTCTTTTACACTCACAATAGCATCTTACAGGAAAGTGTTGCCATATAGCTAGCAAAAGAGAACTAAACTGCAGTATTCCTCTAAGAGGAGTTGTTAGCAGACAATAACTAAAGCCATTTAAGTGGTAAAATCAATCTAATTCACAAGGAGTTTAATATCATTTCAATCCTCTCGCATCAGCTACTGCAATGCAAAACGTATAAAAATAAAAACTCAACTTATGCAAGGTTTGCTTGTTAAATGATAAAAACTAGTTTATTATATATTCCTGCTAACGTTTGGTATAGTATCAGAAAGCAAATGCTGAGATAACTGGCTTTCCTGCAACAAAATTACAGCATATCTAAACTTTCAGAACTGAACAACTCCAAGAACAGATTATGTGAAAATTAAAAAGAATTTATATTGTTACACTTATATGCATACTGCCTAGTTTCCTATGGCTTTATGGTTTATAATCCACTATCTACTATATTTCAGCTTGCATTAACCTGTTTTCTTCACATTATTACTTTGTGCAATCATTCTGTGCTTAATGTCAGCTGTTACCTTTTTGGAACCTAACTTCTACTTTTCAGATGTAAAAACAGAAAGAAAAACCTTAAAAAGAAAAAGAGCATCTCTTTTTAGTCTGACAAAGGATTTAACTTCAAAGTTTAAAGAGACAGACCATGTTATACCCCACCAAAGCAGAATCTTTTACATGCTAGAGGTATTTTTACTTTCCTTACCACAGTTCTGAAACATTAACTCTTAATGAATGAACTATTAGTTCTTAGCAAGTGCATCACATTAATTGTGCTAGGCTTTAAGGGAAATCTACCTAAAATATACACTACATTGATTTAATTAGAAAAGATAAAATACAATTTAATCAGTAAGACAACAAAAAGACATTGCCTCCGAAATAAATATCAGCAAGATTTTTTATAGTGACTATTCAATAGATGACTTCTTCAAAACCCTTTTATCAAGACAAAATTTAAAATACTGATACTTATTCACAAGACAGGATCTTTTTATTCAATAACCTTAAATAACTTTGGACTAACTTTAAGTACCGAAGAGACAAAAAGCATGACAGTCTCTCACGATTATTGGTGCATCTTGCTGAAAAATCGCACAATGTTTTCTTGAGGCTAAAAGCATTGGTACCTAGAAAAACACGACATTGCTCCTTATAAATATGGAAATATTCTTATCCTAAATAAGACAGCTGATACTAGGTAGGAGGCTGTTTCCTAAAAACCTTTCTTGTTTGTCAATCTTCTAGAATATATATAATTCTAAATCTCAGGCACAGCAAATCCAAAAACTAATTTGCTGATGTATTTTGATTTGAAACTGATACCATGCGCAGCTTTTGCCAGAGACTTACAAGCAAAATGCACTCCTGCACGCATCATGCACATGGATCTGTAAAAAAATTTGCAAAAAACATGCACCTTGATCTGCAAAATGCATGCACCTTGATCTAGAAGAAGCATGCACTTTGATCTGCAAAAACAGATCCAGAGAATCAGGACTTGGTATGTAGATGATTAGAACAGTTGCTAAGGGCTTTGTTGGTTGCTGCAGGCCTGAAACTATGCACTTGGAAATATGCACTGTTTTACGATCACAGTTGATTATACATAAATTATTGCTCCATTTTGTGGAGCTTCAAAGATTTTGCAGCACACCAAAGGGTTGTAAGAAAAATCTCATTGACTACAGATTTCATCTATATCTACAAAACACCAGCAGTAAGGGAGACTATACTAAGAATAATACTCTGGGACATAAAGATTTCTGAAGTATTAAGTGCAAATGTCACTGTATTTAAGAAATAATATCCCATTTAAAAGGGATTTCTCTTACAGACACAGAGAAGAAGAATAAAATGCTGGATATAGTCTGCAATATTACTTCCACCCTTTTTCCAGAATGTTTCCACCAGTGCACTATCTTCACAAAAAACTACCGGATTCTTTTTCTCCCTGATCTGCACTCATGCTCTTTTAGATAAAACTGTTAATCATTTTTACTGTTAATACTTCACAGTAGCATGAAAAAGTTCAAAACATCAGTATTATAATATGGTTATTGAATAATTCCACCAAAATGAGTCATTATTAATTCCGTTTACTCCCCAAAAAAATTCCTAAGAAACCAATTCAATAACCATCTCACACCAATAAACAACTCCCTATCATTTCTAAGTCCCACAAAACAATAGCTATTCATAAAAGGAAAGCCTACAGAGCTGACTGACCTCCTGCAAAGCAGCTACTGATCAGCTATAATTTTGCCAGTTAAAAAGATTATTGAAATGGTATGCACAGAGAATCTAAGTCTTCTAAAAATAAGAAACTGCTTTCTGCCTATTTTTCAAATGGTATGCAGGACTGCTAATTTACATCTTTAACAAATTACGTATGGTTAAACAGACACATCTTTGAGCATTTAATCCTTTCACTGCCACATGCACATAGAAATCATTTTCTCAGACAAATTTGTTTATGCATATTTAATATGCTTTAAGGATTACAGCTAATAATGCTAGCTTCTAATGGTAGCTAATGTATTTGAAAGATACATAACCATCTTAAATATTTCATTCTATCTTTGCTGGCTTTATTTCTGCAGATTGAGTTCTCATTTAAATCCTTACATAAAACATAAAAGCACCAACAGAAGAGACTCACTGCTGCCATGAAAACATTAATATCTAAGAGTGCAGTTACAAAAGTACCCCACTGAAAAACATGCAAATAGATTACTATCAGCATAAGCATAGAAATAGTAAGGCAAAACCATCTCATTTCTACTCACCTAGTGTTGTTCAACGTTTGTCCAAAAAGATCATTTTGTAAAATATTTGGCGGGGATGAGAAAACCCCATGAAAATGAGATAAAACAGAATTGCAGACCTGGCGCAGTGTCTCAAATTGCATTTTCTCTCTTTCTTTCCCTTCTATTTTTCTTCGCCACCTGTCTTAAAAGTCATCTATTTTGCACACACCATCAAATGCAAACATGCCAATCAAGTTCCATATTTTTCCTGATCTCTGTAAAAACTGTGCCTAAATGAGCAGAGGCTGATAGTTAATTGTACAGTCATTATTCTTCTAATTCAGTCGTAGAAGATTTAGTACCCGTGCGGCTTTCTCCAGACTGTAACAAGAATTCTAAACAGCAGTAAGCTTTTTGGGCATTCCCAGCTGAAGTGTGAATCCGAGCTGCTTTCATGTACTCTACTCATATTTCTCTAAGCCTATTAAAAACACGCAGTGAATAGATGCTGTCGTCAGGAGTTTCAGCACATCTGGCTGCCAGCAATAAAATCTCAGAAGTAAAAAAAATGAGGACAAGGCATCCTCACACTGTTACTACTGCCTAAGAGGAGGAGGATTTCTGCATCTTCCCCTCCTCCTTCCCTCCCCTGTAAAAATTACTAACATCCCTGACTGTGTATGTAGGTTTTGGGTTGTTGTTTTTTTTTTTTAACATAAAGGCAGATTTACAGGAGAGAGACATATTCTTTATATAATAAACAACACGTAGCACTGAGACTGTAACAATAGACCTCCTATCTCATATCTGAAAAGCTATACCGTACCTTACATGACATAACAGGTTTTTCATTGCAAACATTTAAATGTAATATTAATTCATGGCTGAGGCAAAGAGTATACATTCTATACATAAATGTTCTGTTACATACTGTACATGCAGCATCAAGGCAATAATTTATCACGTAAACTCAAAAAATCACTAAAAGGAATGACTGCATTATGTATACACTGCTTGAAAAATAAGAAGTGTTCAGCCTCTTTTAAAAGTTTATTGCACATAATCAGCCATGATGGAACCAAGCAAAATCAATCACTTCGTTGGGTGCTCTACACCTGTCCACCTCCAGGAAAACCCACTGTCTCAGGATCTTACATCTCTGGTACACACACAGTATATGAAGTCAAAGAGCAAGAAGCAGATTCAGTCATCTAACGGAACACAGTGAGTCTCTGCAGCATAATATGCACAGTGAATACCATTAAATGTACAGAAAATAAGTATCACTAACTACAAAACCTTTTTCCTCTTTTCTTTCAATGCATGTGCCAGAGGATGACATTACGTAACATTATAGGATATATTCTGTAATTGTCAAATTGAAAAATAACAATTAAAAAGATTTTCCTTAGAATATCTCATTTTCTATCCACAGCTTTTAACATCTTAGCACTAATTACAAAATCTCCAAATAAACCAACATAAAATGAGGGCCATTATTAAAGCTCTCCCACTGAAAGGGATTTTAATCCCAGAAGAGATGGGAATAAGCAACCTTCCAGCTAATTAAAGTGTTGCATTGATGTGCTCAGAAGGGAGTACCCATCCAGGCTTCTTTGGCCAGAAGGATGGCAGCTACAACTCAGATATTCATATTACAAAAAATAGGAACAAAATCATCCGCAGACTCCTCTAAAACAGATATAGAAGACTTCCTACTAACACCCATGTTAAATAATTCCCAAGAAAGAATCAAGAACACACCCACTAATAAAACGTTTCCCAAAACTCATGTGAAAGCCTACAAAGTACTACAAAAAATAGTTACTAATATCTGTATTTATGCCTATAATATACTGTGCATTATGGAAATATTTGTATTCGAGAAATGTGTAACGATTTGGGGCAAGAAGTACTAAACTATATGTATGACAAAACTGGTAACTACTGAGATCCTGGAGTAGAAGCTAATGAGTATTTATGGCTATCTCACGATAATAAAATCAAAACTTAATACTTGGTAACAACCTTACCTACATTACATGGAATTCATTTTTATAATAGAAGAAAATTTGCCTTTACGTTCCGTCCATCAAAAGAACAAGATTTTTTTATCTTCTGCAAAGAAAAAATAATCTTTTTACAAATGAATCCGGTTGTTAAAAAATTATTAGTCTCATATGCATCATTTAACCTTTTGGGCAAAATGTTGACCATGGAGTAGGTAAAAGACCAATATTTTATTATATATTTCAGTAATATCACCATTTTCTTGAAATGACCTTCTGAACGGTCATCAAAGCCAAAACGGTCCTGAAGTTGTAACCAATGTCTGGACATTTGACGTTCACCTTTCTATGTCTTCAATTTCAGATATTTTAAATGGAAATTATGACACACTTTTGCCTTGTAAAATTGTTCTAAAATCGCTGACAAAATGGGATACATACTTAAAACTTCTCATTTTTTCATTTAATTCTGGGATAAGGAATGAAGAGTATTCTGCAGATATTTACACAAGTAAAAGCTTTAGCGCAGAAAATATAAAAGTACAGGGATACTTTTAAAGGCAAATGTTCCATAGTTGCTATCAGCAGAAAATTCAGCTATGAAGAGAGGCATTTTTTTGTGCAGATACACAACTATGTCCTCAGCATTCCCAGATTAAAAGTCTCATGTAAGAAGTCTGGAAAAGGTAGGAATTAATTTCTTTTATTCCTATGTGATATTTAGCTTCCTTATACTTGAGATCTTCTTTTCTCTTCTTTGCGGCACTCACTCTACAACCACCAATATCCATATTAAAAGAAAAAGAGGTCCTATGTACACGAGCTTCTTTTTTCAAAACACCCCGATTTGTGTACTTCAACATGCCCCAGGTAAGACAAGCACTGCTCCAGCACCGGTGATTCTGCCATTTCCTAACATTTGAGCCTGAATCAAATAATTTTTACAGTGATATTTATTATAGTATTTTTTGTATTTATACTTGCATATATGCATACACTTGCTAATTATGGTTTAATAATAATAATTTTCATTTCTACACAGGTTTTATGAAGGATTTCATAGACATAAATGCAAAGTGCTCCAAAGATTGCACAGAATGGGATAAATGAGTTACAGATAGTCTAAACGACTACCTGACATGGCTGACAGCCTTTTTCACAATGATAAAACAAGACTTGAAAAGCATCATGGGATATATTAAGCCAGGCTACACTGAGATCCTTACACATACCTATTTCTCTAGCCAAGCTGAATAAACACCCTCCAATTACAAGTATTTTGGAAGAAAAGTTACTCTAGAAAGCTCCCAAGTATGTATGGATATTTTTCAAGTTCTATAAAACCATTTCAAATTTGAACACAAGATTAAACTTCTTTGAATTTGATTTTAGAATTCAGAAAGATAAACCTATAACACAAGGAAAGTTGACAATATGTACAAATATGTTACCTCAAACATTACTTCTAGACATCACTTCTTTGTTAGAGCCACACATGAAATACATTTCACAGAAAGCTGTAGCTTAAGCAAGGTAAAGTCACGCAGCCTCATTGAAGCTATACATTACACCATGTAACGCAAAGATTGTTCCATGATAAAAGATACTATCAAGTACAATTTTGGATTCAATTCCATTCTAATTTTTTGGATATTACATAAGTACAGCTTGATGGAATCATAGAAGAAAATGGATGGTAGAGATGAGTCGCTTGGAGTTTTGGGGTAAGAGTGGGATTTTTTTAAATGTACAGAAAGTCAAACCTCTATTTTTTCATCTAGACACTAAATAAAATCAAGTAATTAATAGCAACTTGCAATGCAGCTGCCATTGGTCTCCAATATACCGTTACAAAAGCTTTGGCTAAATATTTAAGATTTTTAAAAATTTGACTGTTTCTGTATTCTTATTATGAAAAGAGAAACATCTGAAGAAATGCTTTGCAGACAGGTAAGTTAACATCAGCAGCCTTGTACATTGCCTGCTGTTATATTGTTACAGTTTATAAGACTACTCTTATAAATTAAAATTAGCAAACTGATGCTCCAAAGTGGGACATTATTTTAAAGGACTAACTTAAATTAAATTCAAGGATGGACATTTCACTTTGCTACTGCAGGTGAAATGGAACCAGAGCTTTTTTTGGGGTAAAGCACACATTCATTTGTATTTCATCACATCAATGTTCAAAGGTTCAGCTTCAGAAGAGAAGTTTAGACTAAGTCAAGATCTAACACTTTAAATTTAATCACATAAGAACAGGAGCCATAGAAGCCAGTATACTGAACATCTAGGATAGAAAATAATAAAGGGAGGGATGTAGATAAAGTCCCAAACCCAAAAGGATAAAAGTACCTGAGTCCAGGCTGCAGGGAAGCATCGGTCTCTGCTCAAGAACTGTAATAATGAAACCTTCCTTGAGCTGGTGTCTGAGCAGTCATTCAAAACGCACCCTTCTTTTTACTACATGAAGTCTGGTAGTTAGACCAGTGTCTGCGAGCATGGAAAACTGAGTCCCAAGTTTCCTTTCAGGCTTCCTCAAATATGCTCACAGCGTCGTCATCAACACCCTCTTGGTTATTCCAAAGGGAATTTGTCTTTGCTGTTGAGGCTGTTCTCTTTCACGCAAAATAATTAAATATTGAAAGAACTATTTAATTCACTGAGTTAAACATTCATTGAGAATGGAAAAGTGATACTGATTTTATTCCTTGGTAGTCAGGTCACAGATCTACCATGAAAGATACTGAAATTCCAGCTAAGGGACCAAACTTTCTTACAGAAAAAAATCCATTAACAAAGTACAGTAATGTAAAAGAAAGTAAATTCAACCATCAAATGTGGGTTTTTTCCAGATTTAGAAACCAGCCTGTTTATCCATCTTCTAACTGTATTACCACCTATCACTATAAATAACATGCTTGAGGAGACTGGTTGATTTCATAGGGGCACAAATTTTAAAATAGTTATATTCTAAGAAGCTGTATAAAAATCGACATCATTGTGGGAGGAGAAAGACCCAAGTCAGTGCACCTAGAGGACAGATGGGTAGAACTGAGCCATTATCCATTGACTTTGGCAGTAGAAATACAGAATATGGTCAGTAAATAGCCACATCATTACCATCTTACGTTTGAAAAAGTTATCATAATTGATAGGAAAAGGTGCTTAAGTTATTGTGATCCACCACTGCATCACACAGGAAATAGGATAGAAGACATATTTTAGGCTGTATTAATTCTGGTGGTCATGGAACCACCTGTCTCTGTTGTATTTAACTCCCTCATTCCTCAGTTTCCATTGAATTTGCTGGTAATGGTATTTCATGGACAAGGGCCTCACCAAAGTTTTTCACCTATTCCACCAACAGTAATTCCAAAAAATGGAATAATAATAATTTATCCTTAGAACATGATTTACAAAAATAGTTAACCTTCACAAACCTTGTAAGTACATTGTCTACTTTAGGAAATGAAACTTAAGTCATTTGGATCAGGCTACAAATAACAATAATGCCAGTGCTCCTGATAAGATGTGTCAACCCCAATCCATTCTCTTACTTTCTGTGCTTAGAACTTTGTCAAAATCTGTTGAGCTACTGTTCCTTGTAGCAGCAACTGTTTAGTAGCCTAATTCCAGTGAAATCAGGGATAACACCACATGCCAATAGTCTTTGGATCATGCCCAAAAGCACAGTTCAGCACTATACCTATAGCACATTTCCATATATTGGGACTGCTCTAGTGCCAGTGGAAGCAGTCTGACTGTTCCTCAGTCATGAACTCACCCAGCAAGTACCATATCACTCCAAAACGGTCAGAGGATGCTCTGATTAATCTACTTACATTCAGGATAAAACATAAAGATAAGTTGTCAGTTTACATTTTGCACTTTTAGATATTCCCATCTCTGAAAAGCCTCAGAAATAATGTCATCAACACAGGGAAGAAAAAAAAAAAAAAAAGGCAAGCAAATGTCTATTTTTTAATGAAAGATAAAATTAACTGTGACATGTATAGATTCCCAGGAAAGTCAACATGTATAGAGTATATCCGCCCAAAATGCCAACTCTTGATGGCAGATTCCAGATCAGCTTTGGAATTCCTAAGCAGGGAAGTGCCAACTGCCCCCAGTTAGGTGTGCTGAGATTCTGTGATGAATGCAAACAACTCATTTCCCTGTGTCTCATCACGGTCTAAGTAAATGACAGAAACTACCATGATCCAGTGATCAGTATGGCTTTAAAACTTACAAACAGGTCACAGGCAAGCTAAACATGAGATTTTATCTCCATATTCTATAGTTTGGAAAGAATATATTTTACAAATAAAATATTTGGAAGCTGAGATTATATCTTATTCTGACCAATTATGATGTATTATATAATATATTATAATAAGCTGATATGGTGTCTATAAAAGGAAAAAGATGAAGACTTGTGAAAGTTAAATGTTAGATCATTTGTTTATTATAATTTCAGTGTTTAAACTGAGTTTTTAAAATTCAAATAACACAATGGTAAGTCTGATTTTGCTCTTTATGCAGATACTAGGAAATGTGCCATATGTTCATTTAGGAAATCCTGCGGTTAGACCTAGTATGGACACATACAGAAACTGGCACTGACCATACAAATTGCACATTGCAGGATGAGTAAGATAAAGAGGGGAAATAAATAAATAGACAAATGAATAAGTAAATAAATAGGACAAGTGGAATGTGAAAATTATAACTTAAAAATCCTTTTGTTATTATGTTGTTATTTTGTTATTAATGTTGATAGACTATACCATGATGGTTCTACTTCCTGAAATGAATCGGTAGCTATTCCTCAGAACCAGGTATACATTCCAGTATAATTATTTTTAAGCTATCTTTAACATGAATAACTTTGACTTACTGGTTAATTTCCTTAGCTCAATATAGATTATGGCTTCTCAAACCTCTCTGCCGAATTCTCTTTCATACATTAGTTGAAATGCAATATGGGAAATGCTATTTATGACAAGTCATAGAACAGTTGAAAATACATATATGAAATGTTTAATTATTTCTCTTATCTTTGCTCTTCTCATCTGATTATTACACAAAATATATACAACTTGCATGGTGGAACAAAAAGCTTCTATTGCCAGGGCACACCAAGAAGTAGAGAAATGCACAAACTGGAAACTGTGACTTAAAAACATGAAATGGCACAGTGTTGAGTTTGAGGGTTTTTTCCAGCACAAATGGAATAAGGCACTTTGTATTTTGCTATCTTGATAATAATATTGTATGCTACGTGACATGTTCACAAAACCAACCCTGAACACTAAGTTTTAAGTACTTTGTTGGCTACCTCTGGTCTGCAGCAAAGCTCCAGTGCCTAGTTCCTTCCTCATTTTCCATATCTGGGCATTTTTAGATATTCCTTGCTTAGGGAACTCTGTGCTTAAAAATTAAGATGTTACTGATTTGAGGCAAATTCAGAGGCTGAATTTAGATCAACTGAATCATTGTCTGAAGTTATTAACACAGACATCCAGATTCCTTCCACCTAAATATAGATGATTAAGGTGTGTAGTCTAGAAGCTTAGCCATCTTTTTCTTCCTGTATAATCAATAAAGCGGAACATATAAAAAAACCTGATGTGACCAAAAATAGGTTTAATGAGTGTTCTTATGCTGTCTAAGTACCTTATTTAGGAGGTATGAATATAGCTCTGTGGTTGCACTTCTATTGCTGGATCTGAGAACATTTTCCAATTCCTTTCTTGGTTGTGTTCTAATACCATGTCAGAAAAAAATCCAGGTGTCCACAGTCTCTCCCTTTTTCCTACCCACGCATTGTCCCAGCGTGTAATTGAGGCATTTTACGGATCTGCATGTTTTCTGGCAAAATTCCTATTGATGGTAAATCTCCCATATTAAAAAAGACACCCCAAATCCAGGGATAAATGGTTTTTAACCCACTGCCCTGACCTAAGACATAATTTATCTAAAGTGCTGCTGGGACAGAAATTGCATTTGGCAAACAAAAATCTATTTATCTAATAAATGTTGAAATAACTTCCTCAACCTTCAATACCATGATTCTAGTTTGTACTAAAATAATTCATACGTACTGCAAATTTTATTCCATGTCTGCAGGTCTGGTAGGCTTCCTACAGGAGAAATACATCTGGGTTTCTCCACAAAAAAAGTCTGTAAATTCTGGGTCATAGGGTGATCCTATACTCAGTTCTCCACTTTCCTCAGAGTGTCTGACAGTTTTCTGAAATGGCTGTACATCATAAGCTATTAGTATGAATATACACTTTTGTATATTTGTGTACATGAGGCATAAAATATGAAAATAATATTTTTAAAGTATTAAAGGAATACTATTAAGATGGAAGAATCAGGTAATCACAGTTAGGAAAAAATCTAACTGAGATTTCATTTACCTAACTGAAGGAATAGCTGCGTTACCTGACAGGAGCAGAAAGATGTTATATTCTGGTTGAATAAGCAGAGGAGTACGTGCAATACACGTTGATACAGCAGGCTCGGAATGCACTAGATGCTGCACTTTGCAAAATGCGTGTTTTAGAGTAGTATATTTCAACCAATTTTACCTTCAGCTGACTCACAATCAATTGATATTTCTTTGCACCTCATTACAGTACATGAATCATGCTTTATCCCTCATTTGCAGTTCTGGATGGTCACCAATGAGATATGTCTCACAAGTCAAGAAGTGCTGGCCTAGAACAGAGATCTGATTGATTTTTGAAACAATGCATTAAAAACTTCATCTGCTACAAAAGAAATTTTTATTTTTTGCTTTCATGAAAAGTTATCATTTGTCACCTTTCAAAAAACCAAAAGTGATTTGAAATATTACTAACAAAGTATTGTGCATGATTAATAATATAAAATACTAAAAACAGAAGCTGAAAATGCACGCATTAGCAGTTTTTAGACATCCGTCTTTTCTCTCTGCCTCAAGATGAGGTATTCAAGGTGAAAGTTGATTTCCTCAGTGCTCACAGGGAGTTTGTACTTATATCCCTTATTCTCCAAATTATAGCTATTTAAGAGAGGACATGATTAGCACAAAGCAGACAGCAAAAATTAAATCCTACAACAGTCCACTGGTAATTACCAACAACGTCAATGTACCCAGCACAGTAATGACTTCAATATGCACACTTGGGTAGAGAGATAATGTCAGCTTTGTGAAATACACACTTATGCTCTTTGGATGAGATCCTTTACACAAACACCTCTTTGGGTGAGCAAACACCTCTTTGGGTGATTATAAAGGTCCTTATGGTATAAAGAAAGTAAGAGTTATATTGATCTTGAAGCCCATGGTGGTTATGAATTGCAGAAACTGTCTGTCATTCCTTGTGAACTTGGGAGTTTAATTAATTTTAGAAATTCTTTTTAGTCACCTGGAAATTCCTTAAGAGATTTATCACAGTATCTCCACTTTCAGATGACAAATTTGGACCTTAAAAGGTCTCCAAGCTTGTGTTGGATGTCAATGTGTCTAGGTGATCTGTGATGGAAACAAAGGCTAATATATGTGTAAACTAGAAGATAGGTCATTCTCCAAATGACAGTAAGATTAAGATCAGCCTTTTCATTTTGTGAAACAGAAGCTAAGAGAATTCATCTATGCATTAGATTGTTGATTAATTTCTGCTGTTTAGTACACTGGATAAAAGTTGGAGCCTTCCATATCTTGGGAATGAGTTCAAAGAGACTAGTTTATCTTCCTTTCATGTCATTATAAGATTTATGGTCTCCTGGGTTGCTCCTATTTTCAGCTGCTTGGAATACCAGAGAAATATTTTCCTGATGATCACATACCTCTGGAATTCATTTATTTTGACAGTGTCACAGAGCCTGAGTTTTATAAGCATTAAGGCAGTGTAAATATTTGACTTTGGAAAGATTTCCATTTAATAGTGGAGTTTTATGTTAGTGGAGTAAAGGCAGTGCTGGCCATTACATTAGAAGCTTTCAGGAGGGGGATGGGGTTAATTTCATAACTGATTGTTATTATGACCGTAAGGTTTCATGAGATTTGGTGACATAGTACAGTACAAATGTCAGGGTACATAGTACAGTACAAATAAGGGTACTACAGTACAGTTTGCGGATGACACTAAGCTGGG
>NW_010271881.1:0-5691 GCF_000690775.1 Eurypyga helias
GATTCTATGATTCTATGAATTAAGGTATCTTTTATTGTGTCAGGCCAATGTAAATGTAATCACATACCAATTGGCAAATAATTATTCTGTTACCACCTAGATTAATGTCTTGATTTGGTAAGTACCCTGAACATACTTCCTTAAACATAAGTCAAATCATTTAAAATTATTAGATGTCTATACACCAAAGAAAATATTTTTTTTTTTATACACAGACATGCATATGTAACTGTCATAGTGTGACAATATAGTGGATATCTTAAATGATCAGTAAAAAATACTAATAGCAATTATTAATATGAAGTACTAAGATTAACAGACCTTGCTCTTCTTACAGAAGCAAGATGGCATGAATCTGACCCATTAACTATTTAAAACATTAAACTATCTGCTGAAAGATTCTGTGGGCTTCATACCTTACTCACTAGCAGTAATTCAAGAATAACTTTGTTAAAATGGAGAGAAGCAAGTTAGCTGAAAAGAGCAAGTCCATCATCAGTATTATCATCAACTTTATTTTTTTTTCATGTAGTTAAGGAGATACCTTCACCACAGTGGACATTTTGTTTTGAGTGTGCTAAAAGCCATTTTATCTCGTTCAGTCTAATAAAAACACTAACCAAATCATTTTCCAGATTATAGGTGTAATGAGCTGATTGTCTCAGAGCTTGTTTGAAAACCTGCAGAACTCAAGAACTTGTTGCAAAACTTCCTGGTGGCTTGGTAGAACAGAGATTGTCTGTAGGCCTGAATAGATATGGGGCAAATAGCTTCCCAAACAGATAAGAAGCAAATAGCCAACCAGTTCCTAAGAAGGACAAAGAACAATCACATCGCTTCATGGGAATGCCCAGACACAGGTGATCTCCCCCAAGCCTGCCCAAGTATATGCAATTTAAGGCAAGTGGTTGTGAAATGGTCGCATGCACCCCACAGGATCAGCTTGCAACAGTCACATGCATCCCACGGGATCAGCTTGCCTAGCCTGAGAGCATGCACAGGACATACCAGTCGGCAAAAAATACCCTATAAGAGACTGTGGGACCAAATGGTGATAGAGATCCTCCCCACTGAAGAATACAAAGACTACATATCAACAGGATGCCACTGGATCCATGATGGTGAGTATCTCTTGCAATTCTACCCCGACTGCTTGCTAAATTTTCCCCCTTTTCTATTTTCTCTCTCTCGTATTGTTATTTTCTTACCAAAAAAAAACCAAAACCAAAAATACCCCACCTTTGTTAGCGGCATCTGAGCTCATTTGTGTCTTAATCTCACTCTGGGTATAGCAACGTATCTCTCCGGCCTAGGATAACCGGAACGAGACAAAACTAAAAGTTAAAATGTTAAATCTTACAATAAAATGCAAAGGAAAAAATGTATGGCTTAAGGGACACCAAACTTGATTTATTGTCTATCTGCTATTAAAGATGATTGGTGGTCCAATCTTCTGTTTCTTTTCAAAGTAATCTGTGTCATACTAAACATGTTTTTCACTGCTGTGCCTATGACCACAAGTTTAAAAACTTAATCAAGATCAATATTAAAGCATTCCAGGTCACCTTCCTTGATCCTAGGAGATATCTTTCTTTGTTTTCAGTGTTACTGCTTTAGGAAGTGCTTTTTCTCACATATCTGTTTATTTCAATTTATTCTGCTCTCCAAGAAGAAATTGTATGGATCTGGGCAACCCTGACACCGACTACTTGCTAAATTTTCCCCCTTTTCTATTTTCTCTCTCTCGTATTGTTATTTTCTTACCAAAAAAAAACCAAAACCAAAAATACCCCACCTTTGTTAGCGGCATCTGAGCTCATTTGTGTCTTAATCTCACTCTGGGTATAGCAACGTATCTCTCCGGCCTAGGATAACCGGAACGAGACAAAACTAAAAGTTAAAATGTTAAATCTTACAATAAAATGCAAAGGAAAAAATGTATGGCTGTATTGTTATTTTCTTACCAAAAAAAAACCAAAACCAAAAATACCCCACCTTTGTTAGCGGCATCTGAGCTCATTTGTGTCTTAATCTCACTCTGGGTATAGCAACGTATCTCTCCGGCCTAGGATAACCGGAACGAGACAAAACTAAAAGTTAAAATGTTAAATCTTACAATAAAATGCAAAGGAAAAAATGTATGGCTTAAGGGACACCAAACTTGATTTATTGTCTATCTGCTATTAAAGATGATTGGTGGTCCAATCTTCTGTTTCTTTTCAAAGTAATCTGTGTCATACTAAACATGTTTTTCACTGCTGTGCCTATGACCACAAGTTTAAAAACTTAATCAAGATCAATATTAAAGCATTCCAGGTCACCTTCCTTGATCCTAGGAGATATCTTTCTTTGTTTTCAGTGTTACTGCTTTAGGAAGTGCTTTTTCTCACATATCTGTTTATTTCAATTTATTCTGCTCTCCAAGAAGAAATTGTATGGATCTGGGCAACCCTGAGATTTTTTTTTTTTTAACATAAATAAAATTGAAAGTAAATAACAAATTAATTTGTTTTCTGTGTCACAGCATGTATTTTAAATGTTTGAAGGTTTTTTTAACTTCTCTGTCAAGTTCAGATCATATGTTGTAGCTAATTATACAGTGCAAAGCAGCATCAACCTAGAGGTTGGTTTCCTGGCCTTTGGTATTTGTACAAGTGACAAAAAATGCACTTGGCATCAAAAGTCAACATCAAAGCTGCTCAAAAGTGTTCTAAAAAAGTAAATCCAGGCTTGAAATGGGTCTATAAGAAACCTTCCTACAAAATCAGGAAGAATTGCCACAAATGCTGGAATGCCTGTATTTAGAAACTGATGGTTTCACTCTAGATTCATTAACAGTTGTGGGTAGGGAGAGGAACACTGTGGTAGAAAAAGTCAATCCTTAAGGCCTATGCAGGAGCTCTGATACATATTTTAGGGGATAATACCTTTTGTCACACCCTTTCCTGGCATACCCTGCCTGATGTAGTCCTGCTTTACAGTAATTTCTCAAGTACCTGCTTTTGTAATGAAACTTCAGGATTTTCTAAAACCAAAATCTGTGCAAAAGTTATTATTCTGGACACAAAATGACAGTCCATGTAAATGTAAAAATAATGAACAGAAAACAGATGAAAACAGCTATGTGTAGAGCAGCTGAAGAAAAGCTAAAGTCTGAAATAGTGAATTATATGGTTTTTTGGCACTTTATTCCAAGTAGCTCAAGTCTTGTGGACAAAGTGTCCATTAATAACTACAGCACCTTGGATGTGCCACTAGGACGTAACTCAGTTTAATTTCATCAGAATGAAGCCGAGATCGTGCTCTGCAATGTGAATGTAAATGTACAGTAAACATGGACTGTCATGACATTTTACTCAAAAGTAAAATCCTAATATAAAAAAAAATCCTGATGTACTGTACATGGTCTCAATACATCCTACTGCTTTCTCTTAAAACAAAATGGTATGTGAAAATAGGAATTAAGTCCTTCCACAGATTCCATGAGTTAGAATGACTGTGAATGTTTATTATAATAACAAATTGAAATTTTAATTTGGTGGATGTTTTAGATTTGACTTGAGACATCCATAAAGTATTTATCCTTTACAAATTTGAATGTTCTTAAGATACGTTACTTGCTTATAAAAATAAGTACTCAAGTGATGTCTTCAATTTCTAACGATGCTTTCATATATCAAATTTGTAAAACTCTCTATTCTTTCTACTTTTCTTCTCCCAATAAGTCACAACAGGATGAAATACTATGTTTTGCATTTACGGTAATTAAAAATTAGTATTTACTGCCTTTATCCTCTCCATTTATTATGTTCATCTGGCCCTGGCCTTTCTCATGTATTTGCTGTTTGACATGAAGTTTTAAAAGCTGTTTTATTTAAATGGTGAAATGAATTTTGTTTGTGTCTGCCATAACAAAGAGTAGTAATATTTCCCATTGTGTAAACATCCTTTAATACAAATGGCCATAAGTTTAAAATCAAAAAATAGGGCTTGTCAACCCTGCTAAATTAATTTTACAGACTTCTTAGATTTCTTTGGGCACAGCAGTGTGTTAGTTTGAAACTAAGTCATGAAACTTCTGATCAGTTAGAGATGAATTGGATTTTTCTGCTGTTCAAATGCAGTTTTCATATTTTTTCCACAAAATTTTTATTTTCCTACAGTAGGTAAATAAACCAGTTTCATTTTTTCATTTGCCATGACATTCAGATGTAGCAGCCTAAAGAATGGCCTGTAAAAGTCCTTCATGATAATTTCTTTCTAAAGTCTAATTTAACTTATTTTAATGGAAGTTTTACAGAAATTCTGTCTTATTGCTCTAACATAATCCTTCTGTGAAATTAAAAATGTCCTATGATTTCATTCTACATTATTCTTGCTTGGAGTTTCTGACAGTGCATCACTGAAGAATTCACCATCCATTTTTTATTATTAATCAGACAATATGTACAACAACATGTTAATTAATTCAATGAAAGTCCCAGAAAGTTGATGGTTTAGATTAATGAATTCAAGACCAAATGCCTTATCTAGATTTGGCTAAAGTAGTTTCTCCAGCCTCCAATATTTCTCAAGCTTGGATACTTGGATAAATAAAAGAGAGAGATGGAGAAGTTTTGTAAAATTGAAGTCACTCACAGGCAGTTTCTGCATCCTGAGTAAATACATCAGGAATGAAAAAGATCAAAAGAACAGTATCCATTTATTAAATGACTTCATGTAAGAAAGAGATACTGTATACAAACCACCCCCACAGAAGTCTAAAGAATTGGGGAGGAGGGGGAGGGGAAGGGTAAAAAATCAATATTTCCATTGTTCTAAAGGAGTCTCTTATTTTAGACACATATCCATATGAGTTTATGAAAAATCATGAATCCTCAATGGTTTCAGAAGATGACAGGAGATTTAATCTCCTAAACTTTACTTGTTCCTCCTTGAAAAGGAAGTATAGAAGTATTACATTTAAATACTCTTATTTTTTACATAATCTGTGCAACAATTCAGCCTCATGAAAGCCTACTTTCAAGGTCAAAAAGTTCAATTTTCAGTTTCCCCTGCATTCAGACTATTGTTCCCCACTCTTTTTCAGTAAAATTTAATAAGCTTTATACTTTGTGCAGTTAAAAATTTGTTCTTTCTAGTTTGCCTTTCTTTGTAACACTGTTTTAGTCATAACAAGCATATTGCCAGTGAGCACTATGACATTGGCCTGCCCAGTAAAGAACACCTTCAAATATTTAGAAACTCATAAACTGAAAAACAGTAAACCAAACCTGCATACATCCTGTATGTCATTAAACTTCCTGCTCTCTGTAGATCTGGGATTAGAGATTAAGAAGGAACATTTACTATAAAATTGGAAAGATTTTTAAAAAAATAATAGCTTAATTGGAAAAAGACCATTCCAGATCATACTTCATGTTAGAGCAAACATTTGAGTGCTGAAATGCAGGAAAATTCATGAAAGAACCTATATCAATGTATTTTAAACAAATGTGTATTAACTACTTCAGGACTGGACGGGGTTAGACTTCCATGAAGAGTAGAACGTAAAATGTGCAATGCAATCTGAGACACCTTTTGAAATATTCTGAAAAACTTGCGTCAGCCTAGTCTGCATATTCAGAAATTTAAACCACAGATTTCTTCAGGAGTGACAATGAAAATGGGAAAATCATAGAATCATAGAAT
>NW_010271882.1:0-5421 GCF_000690775.1 Eurypyga helias
AGCCTGGGCTGCCACCGCTCCATCCCCCGCGACCCGGCGGACCTGTGCCACAGCCGCAAGTTCAGCGCCGCGTGCAACTTCAGCAACATCCTCGTCAACCAGGAGAGGCTCAACATCAACACGGCCACGGAGGAGGAGCTGATGACCCTCCCCGGGGTCACCCGCCTGGTGGCCCAGAACATCGTGGAGTACCGCGAGTACATCGGTGGCTTCAAGAAAGTGGAGGACCTGGCGCTGGTGAGCGGGGTGGGGGCGGCCAAGCTGGAGCAGGTGAAGTTCGAGATCTGCGTGAGCAGCAAGGGCAGCTCGGCCCAGCACTCGCCCAGCTCCCTGCGCAAGGACCCGGCCTCCGAGCACCACCTTTCTGCCACCAAGATCAACATTAACACCGCCACCCCCGCCCAGCTCATGAGCATCCGTGGCATCACCGAGAAGATCGCCAACAGCATTGTGGACTACCGTAAGGAGCACGGGCCCTTCAAAAGTATCGAGGACCTGGTGAGGATGGACTGCATCAATTCCTCCTTTCTGGACAAAATCAGGCACCAGATTTTTGCGGAGCGGTCCCGGCCCCCTTCCACGAACACCAACGGCGGCCTCAACTTCACCGCCAAGCCTCACCCCAGCCCCACTTCTCTGAGCCTCCAGAGCGAGGACTTGGACTTCCCTCCTGGGGGCCCGACCCAGATCATATCCACTCGCCCCTCTGTGGAGATGTTCGGGGGGGTGAGAGACGGCAGACCTGTCCTGAGGGTGGCTACCTGGAACCTGCAGAGCTGCTCCACTGAGAAGGCCAACAACCCGGGGGTGCGGGAGGTCGTCTGCATGACGCTGCTGGAGAACAGGTAAGAGGCAGCACGTGACCCGTAGGCCCAGCTCCGTCCGGGATTGCAGGTTAATGCCTTTGGGGCTTGGGCACGCTGTGGTGATCCTAGTGGGATCCTGCTTTCCAGGATAATTAAACATTTCCCACTTCTTGTATGGAACTCCGAGTCTTAGCGCTGGGATTGCAGTGACTGTCCCTTGACGAAGCTGCTATGGGCCTGGCGAGGTGGCGCAGCTCCTGAGGAGGTGTGTGCGCACACATCTGTGCGGGGAGGACTCACCGGCTACGGTCAGTCACGCTGGGGCTCTTAATAGTTGGTCAAGGCTTGTTTCTCTGTCAAGAACCTTTTGAACAAGTCACAGAGGACTGTCTGTCCTGCCAGAAGTTGAGGGGGGAACAGCAGGGAAAGGGCTGCTCTGTATTTATTCTTTACGGTGCTTCCCAGACCAACTTACTGCCACTTTGGGTGGCAGGATGCAGTGCTACATCTGCCCCTCTCAGAGCTGCCAAGCTGAGACCTGACAGTGCCTCTTCTCCAGAAAGTCTTGTTTGGGTGGTGACCTCCATAATGTCAGTGTTTGGGCTGTAGTCCCCTCTCCCTCGGATCTCCTCCTCAAAGGCTTGAGAGCACAGTCAGGATGGTTTGGGCTGTGTAACAAGCGTGGAATGACAATGGCTTGTCCCTCAAGGGTGACACAGCTTGTTAACAAGCGGTCATGGGGCATCTGCTGAGCTGGAGGGACCACTCATCCGTGGGGGTGCGAGACGTGGGGCAGCTGCCTGGGGAGGTTGTGCTGTCCCTGCCCCAGGCAAGCTCCTGATTTTACTGAGCAAGTGGGCACGGAGCAAGGATTGTCAGTGGTGTGATCGAGTGGGATAGTGCTTCTGATGTTAATGGCTGAGGAGCTGAGAGATGTTTGGTTTTGTTTGTTTGGGGTTTTTTTGAGTAAGGTAATCTGGCAACAGTCTTGGGGCTCTCTCTCTTGCTAAACTTTCTGCTTGATTCAGAAACGTAGGAATGCAATAAGGATTTTGGAAGTAACTCTCACCCTTTCCTCTCCACGTGTGATCTGTCCCAGCTTGTCTGGTGTTTAGTTTATGGCACTGGGAAACTAACTTTTCTCTCAGGCTTCTATTCAGACTTCCAGCTGGAAATGAATAGGGGCAGGGGACTGTTGGGCTTCTGCGAAAGGGATATGGCGAGGAGGGGAAGTGCCGATGAGCCGTTACCTCCGGCAGTGCCGAGAGCTCTGCCCTTTTCTGCTAATATGCTGAATAATGGCTCTCATCAGTGTGGTTGCGGAGGTCAGGCATGCGGGAAGGACGGTGACAGCAATGTGTCATCCTGCGCTGCGGCACAGTATTTGTGGTTGGGGATACCTCTGCTGTGCACTGCTTGGGCGCCTGATGCTCCCGCAGAGGAAGCATCTGTCATCTCACAGCCATCGCTGTTTGATAACCAAAATGGAGATGATAGCCCAAGGACGGTGTTCGGATGTTACACCAATGGCTTCAGTCTAACATCTTTCAGTATTCCTCGACTGCTCCACTAGTTTTGGGTATCCTGTGCTTCCCTCTTTCACACCGCCCTCGGTCCTTCGTGAGCAGTTGCTTGGCTGGAGCAGAACCTAAGATGAAGTCTGGTGGTGTTGGGTATCAGGGTAGGGGACAGAGGTGCTGAGGAAAGACCTGCTGAGGAAGAAAATATCTCTCATTATTCTAATAATCCTATTTTGGAAGAAAACTGACTTTGACTTATTTTTATTTATTTACATATACATATTATGGTTGGGTTTTTTTAAGGATCTCATTGAGTAAAGTGTTAACTGTCTGTCACTTTTGCATCTTCAGTGGTTTTGGGGGAAATAACCACTCAAAACAGCCCACCTATGAAAAAAGCTAGTCAGAGAAAGTGACATGAAATAAGCCTGCGTTAGCCCGTGCTGGCCATTGTGTATCCGGAGTGTGGTCCTGGCAGTTTGTTTTACTTTTGCTCTTAAACTGCACGGTACTTGGTTTCCATCCAGCTTAGCAAACGGGTGCTCAGTTGTCTGGTGTGAAAGGTCTCCCGATTACTTTGAAGTCTGAAAGGAGCCTGTTGTAAGCACTTGTTTTTGCTCTGTTTTATTGCACGTATATGTGCCATCAATCACATGGGGAGAGCACGATGCAATTGTTTTCTGTACTTGATCCTATTTGTGATAACATGAGAAGCTGGAAAGAAATGAGAGTAATGTGCATCCACAGACAAGGCTGCAAAACCTTCCTGGGGAAAAAAAAAAACAAACGTGGGAACAGAAAAAATCAACACAAAGCAGGGAAAAAAGTGTACGTTGGGAAAAGCCATACTCAGCAGCTCGGGGAGGAATTTCCTTTTGCTTGTGCTAGCATTGCTGAGGTTAGCGGAGCTTCGCAGCTGTAAAATGGCCTCAGCTGAGGCCAGAAACTGCCTTCTTTCTGTGTATGAACTCCATGGTCTCCCTCCTGGCTCCAGTCGTGTACCCTGGGAACTGATAAAATGCCTTGAAAGCTAATCTTTGCCCAGGTAAATCAACTTCAGTTGATAATCAGCTGGAGAAATTAATCTCTTGCTTCTTCAGGCCAGAATACATGGCTGCACAGGACTCATCAGCCCTTCAGCCTCCTAAAACCCGTGGGGTTTGTTTTCAAGGCTCTCCGCATGCTCAGCGGGTGTCCCACACGTGTGGCTGAAGCTTCCAGCAGCGACCCACACTGTTTTCCCGAGGATCTGAGGGCTATTTAGCCTGACAGCAGGCAGATGCGGTCAGGAGCTACGTTGAATGGCACCTGCGTGCTGATGCACTTTGTGCACAGCCGCCCTCACGTACGTAAGTGTGTGCCTGCATGCTGGTCCCTCGCAGTCCAAGGGGTTCTCAGCTAGTCTGGGGTGGGTTTAGGAGCTGGGCTACTGCCTGTTGCAGTACTTGTGTTGCCTGCCTCACTGGTTGTATTAAAACTGTGGAGACCAGTAAAGAGTCTTTATTTGAGATCTTGGAGACTTTCATGCCAGTTGAAAGTCTGGTTTGGGGGTTGGTTTGGTGTGTTTCTGTCCCTATGTCATCTGTCCTGTCCCTCCGCCATGACCAGTTCACAGTAGCTAGCTCTGAGACTCCTTGAGCTTGCTCTTCCAGGCATTAACAGTGGGGAAAATTACCTGCTCGTTTCCATGTCAGGCTGGAAGATGAAGGTCCTCCTGTCTTCCAGCCCTGCACAGCCCTTGCACTGAGGGAGCTACTGTGCCGGAAGGGAAGAGGGCAGTGCCTTCATTCAAAACAAACACAAAGCAAGAATATGTCATCATGTAGAGTAATCTGCTGAAAGGGGGAGGGGGAAAAAAACCCAACCAAAACCAAAAACCCAACCCAAAACCTTCGCACTTGTGCCCACAAGTGCTAAATTTCTGAAGAGCAGCAAAGGGAATGTATACCAAATCAGTAAGCATGACTACTACTGCTAAGCTATTTTGAAATTCATCGCTGCAGTACAAAAATAATGAAATACAGCAAGGTCCTCACCCTCTTTCTCATATTACAGGGATCTATGTTTATCACAGTGTTTGGAGTGCAGGAACGAGGTGTTTTCATTCAGAGGACTAGAGGGTAATTTTAGAAGAGATTAACATGATGAATGTGGAGGTGAGCGTGACACGTAATTGGATTAAAGTATCAAATGTGGTGTGAATTTGCCCAAACCTGCGACGTTTCTTGCACATGTGGTTTGGCAAATCTGGGATTTGTTGACAGGGCGTCAGAGCTGGCCTGTCTCTGGGGATGCAGGTCATCCCCTCCTGCTGACCTCCACATCTTCCCCATTCTCAGGGGCATCAAGAAACTACCACCACCTTCTTAGGGTAGCCTGACCAAAAGGGCAAACAAGTTCAGGTCAGAGGCAACAAGTGTTTTCATGGGGAGGATAAGTAGCCCCAGCAGAGAGGTTTCCTCTGCCAAGGTCAGTGGAGGTAACCCTGAGCTGTCCCATACCCTAGGTCTGTAGGGAAGGACCCTCTTTCCACTCCTCATCGGTACCTGCCTCAGGCTTGTCCCTCCTGGCCGTAAACTGAGCTTGTGACTCCCCCGACAGCCCATGACCACTCTCTCTGGTTGTTATGTGCTGGAACGCCTGCTGGGTGACCTCATCAAGAAATGTGATGCAGGCGTGTGCGATGCCCACCGATACGCAGAGCGTGCTAAAGGTGTATCCTCTAGTTTAATTGCTTTCTTGAATGTCTGCTGGTCGCCAAGGGCAGGGGTCAGTTGTGCACCTTTCCCAGCACGATTTGCAGGGAAGGTTTTCCAACTGGTTTTTGTTACGCTTTATCAAACTGAGCGGTAATTTTGTGAAGACCTCCTAATTCATGTTATTTTTCTTGTAAGCACACTTTGCAGTTGAGTGAGTGAAAATTGATGGAGGGCTTGAAAGCCAGAATTTGCACTCAAAAGAAAACTTTTTTAAGAAATGGAGGAGGGAAGGGGAGTGTGTGGCGGGACGATGGTGGGGCACCAAGGTTGAGGCTTAGGTCGGTGGAGTCTAGCTCTGTTTCCTTCCAGATACCAAGCAGTTCAGGCTGCTCTTTC
>NW_010271882.1:5437-27188 GCF_000690775.1 Eurypyga helias
TGGTACGGTTACATGTTCTAGATGCAAAAAGTGTAAGTAATAAAGTAATAAGCACCTATTGTAAAAAAGAACGTCACAGAACCATAGAAGAGCCCAGGTTGGAATGAACCTCCACAGATCATCTGGTCCAGCCTTTGGTGGGAAGGGGAGCCTAGATGGGATTATCTAGCAGTGTGTCCAGTCGCACCTTGAGACCTCCAGCGGTGGGGACTCGACCGCATCCCTGGGGAGGTTGTTCCAGTGATTGACTGTTCTCACTATAAAACAAACAAACAAAAAATTCTTCCTTACTTATCGGTAGGGTAACAAATACAAGTACCAATATAAGGTTTGTACTTAGCACTGATGATATTTGTTTTACTCTTCTTAGCTTAGTTTCTTGGACAGCAAGCCTCTGTGCTTACCCTTCATGTCATCCCCTCTTCCTCCCCCAGCTTTGTAACTGGTTAGCTGTTTTCACTTGGGTTTGATAGAAGCATAGAGGTCTCTCAAAGGTAAGCTGTTAACCTCAATTTCCATGGCTCAGAGACCCAAGTCAGTGTTCCCACTGGGGGAAGGATAGGTATACCTCAGCCTAAACTTGCCTCCTGGGAGGCGGTGGGTGGACAGGCAGGCCCTGTGTAACCCTCACTGTGCCACCATACTTAGAAGCTCTTCTTCCTGGTCCTACCTACCCCAGATAGGTGTCCTAGGGGAGCGGCCACCCTAAATGCAACCTCTTGTCGCCTAAAAAAAAAAAGCAAGATCCTGAAACACCCTCTGGAGGAGCCTCTTTCTACTCAGAGATGAGGAAAAAGCCATCTCGTTCAGGTCCCCGCACTAGGCGCTGTCGGCAGGAGACCCTTTTCCATCACTCCCCTACATTAAAGAGTAGGATGAGGGTTTTGTTTTCCTCTCCAATCTCTTAGTCTGGACTGAGAGGTGGGGGTCATTAAAAAGGGCAATTACGTACTACTGGGGCATGATGCTTTGTTTGGGAAGGGGTGTGGTGTGGTACCCTGCCTGCTTGTCCCCCAGATGGACATTGTAGTAGTGTATCTCAGTAGTAGTGATGGTTGTACTTGCCTGTTTTGGAGGCTCAGCAGTGGCTTGTATCTGTTATTTCTACTCTGTCTCTGCAGCTCTTGGTGTGCCGGCAAAGCCATGAGGTGCATCTGTTTTATGTCTCTCTCTTTATGCAGCCGCTTGGTTTTTCTCCATCCGGTTAATACTAGGCTGGAGCCTTGCCAAGAATAATTCCCCTGCAAGAAAAGATCAGGAAAGGGGGCCTGGCTCGAGTAACCTGATCATGCTAGTAAGTTTTAAATGGCAAATGAACAAATACACCCTCTCCTCCTTATGTAATAGGGAGGAAATCCTGGCTCCTTCAACTTCAGGAAAACCTTGAGAAAAAAGGAATTGTTAGATGATATCTCCTATGTGCACTTCATAAAGGGGTTTTAATGAGTAATAAAAATACAGATGCATGTAAAACCACCATCAATTTGTGCTTTCTAGTGCCTCTGAGGACAGAAAAACAGGGTGATGGAAGAACTGTTGTGTTTGGGGTTTTTGGGGTTGGCTTTTTTGTTGTTGTTCTGGGGTTTTTTGGCCTCTACCTACATGAGATCAACAATATTTTACTTGCTGTAGACTACTGAGGGACTGAAACTGCCTTCAGCATACCATCTGGCAAGGGAAAGCAGCAAGATTGTCTCAGGGCAGACCCTGAGTTACATTGTTCTCCAGTGAAATGAAACCCTACTGATTTACTCCTGTTCAGGATTTTACCCATTCCTTTGTGTCAAATCGCATGAAGGCCGTGGAGCTCAGTGCTAAAAAGCACAACCGTCTCCCTGGAGGTTAGGGCTCCTCTGCAGTACTTCTCCCATCTTGGGTAGAGAGCCCAGTCCCTTTCAGAACTGCTTCTAGAGGAACAGGTGATGTCAGTTAAACTCCATTTCCAAACCTCCGCTTCATATGGATGCGGTTACCAAGACCCTCTGTCTGGGCATCGCCTGCTCCTCCCATAGGAGGTGGGTTGCTCACTCAAGGTACTTTGCAACTCCATGGGGGGTGGACTTACAGCAAGGTCAGGAAGGGTGTACACCATCCCTGTGTCCGGACTCTCGGAGAAGGCATCTGGATCCATACACTCCACAGGAGAGAGGTGGATGCAGTGAACTATCTGATCCTTCTTGGTCTCTGTCGATAGCTGTGGATCAGGTGATTTTGTCATAGCCCCCCCCAGCTTTTCCCCTTGGACATGACACAGGAATGTAGGACAGTCCCTCGAAATCCCCCTGAGTAACCTTCCCAGGGATTTTCTCTTTTAAAGGGAGATCTGGGCATCTTGTTGACTTTGAAGAATTGCCTCAGTGTATTCCCTGAACACCTGAGAGGCTGTATCTAACCAGCCATTTTTATCTGCTTTAAAGTTGAGAATGTGGCTGGAAAAATGGTATAGTTAAAGGCCAGTTTATCCATATAAAGTAAACCTTATTTTTCTCCGGTTTAAAACTATAATCATACCCTGCCCTGTTACACGTGCTATAAAGCTTGACTAAGATGGAGCAAGTCCACGGGGAAAGCGTTTGTTCAGACATTATTTTGTTCTCCCGATGTGTGCTTGATACATCTGGCAGCACTCAATGGCTGCGTAGTTTCATTCTGTGCCTTCTGGGCTGTTCTGCACAGTTGTCGTGTTGCTGGATTCATCTTGCGGATCTCAGGTATTTTGGAGCTGCCAGCTTACCCCTGCAGATCTGCAGTGTTTGCTGTATTCCATGTGGCAAAGATGAAATGGGTTGGCGGATTTACGGCAGTAAATTGGCAAATTAGCCATCGGCACTTTACTGCCTGCTCTTAAATCACGAGCAGAGGTCACAAGGCTATAAATTCATCCTGCTAGACTTTTCAGGAAGCTTGTGCCACACCGCTGTGGAAGGCAGACTAGATATCTAGGCATAGAGCTCCATCCTGCAAATGGAAATCTTCAAGGCCCTGTGATTCTTCTGCCGCTTGGGAACTCACGGTACAGCTCCCAAGGTACAGGTGTTTCTCTAGCTTTGGCTTTAAAAAGAGCAATAGGACCATTCCTGAAGGCAAAAGATGCTGCTGCTTCTGCTGTTCTAGCTGGGAAAGAAAGACCGAGGGACTACGGAGATGGGAATTAAATACCTCAAGTTCCTGAGAAGGTGTGAGCCGAAACTCAGTCGGTCCCTCTGAGCTAGAGGAAAAGATTGTCTCTGCAACCTGGTCTGGCTCGCTCTGAACACAGGTGTCCAGCTGTGCTGAACAGGGGCATTTGAGAGAGAATCTGGCTTTACAGATTTAGCTGCACCCTTCTTGCTGGAGTTGGGCTCCCGTGTGTTTCCTCCAGCTGCGTTGTTAGGAGGACCTTGCTTCTTCAGTCTCTAATTAGCGTTCCTCTCTGAGTCTTGCCCAGATAGTGAATTCAAGGCTTGGCCGGATGAGCAAAGTTGATAGGACACAGATTACAGTGTACGTGTAACTTATTTTTAAGTCGCATTGTTCTTCGCTGTGATGCGGGTGTATGCTGACAGTCGGAGGCACGGTGTCCTTACTGAAATAATTACAATACCCTGCAGTAAATTCTCAACACTATTATATGGTGATGGAGACAAGAACCGTGGCTCATTATTAATAACAGAGTTTAAAAATAGGAACACAGTAGCTTCTTTATTTCCAGATTTTTAAAAACGTATTATTTTACATGAGGGACTTTGCTTTGTTTGAATAATAGCTGGCAATCCCCACCGATATATCCGAGAATGATAGCATTTGGTGGCTTTGCTGAGGGGAGGGTGAAACCTGCTGAAGACCTCTGCAATGTTGGAGGTCTGGATGTGCTTTCCACCTTGCTTCGGCATGGTCCCCTGCCTCATGTCGGGCTCAGGGGATTCAATGACAGGTTCCGAAATGCCCTAAAAGCTGCTAAGAGCAGGTTGGGCATCGTGTGAGCAGCAGATGAACAGTGAAGGGAATGTGTAGCTGTGGTAAAAAAGATGTTTTCTGTTGAGAAGCACTTTCCTCTCACCCTCGGCATAGGCGGTGTATCCACGTCCCAGTCGAGCCATGTGGCATTTTCAAATGGCACATCTTAAACTGCTCGGTCGCTCTCCAGGAGGATCAGGGCCACTGACCTCCTTTCCATCCTGGCTTCTGGGGGGTTTGTGCGGGCAGGAGCCAGGCATCAGCACCGAGCTGTTGGTTTCTGTGCCTGTAGTAACGTTATTAGAGGCCAGTGAGTGATAGAAATAAATCTACCCTGCTTGTGCCCCGCTCATGTGCACGTTCCAGAGGTTGAACTGTGCATAAAAATATAATTTAAAAAAATATTAATTCTTATGCAAAAATACATTTGGGATCATACTGTCAGGAATACTGGGGTTACTAGGCACGCGGTGTTTGCAGTGGAACAAATGGAGCCAGCTTCTGCGGAGCGGGTTGGGGTCCCTCTGACAGCGCCTGGTACCCCCTCAGGGCTGTGCAGGCTGTCTGTCTGTCCTGCCTCTGTCACGGGGTGGGGGCAGAGCACACTGATGCCCTCCTGCTCTTCATGGGGGACATCCCACAGGACAAAGCTATTCCTGGGAACGGTTCATACTGTAGGTTTACAGATACGGATGAGGAATTGGAAGATTTCCTTCTCCTTCTGCATGGCCATTTTTTGTTGTGTTTTTATAGGCGTTTCAGGTAACGTGCTTGAGCTCCCGTGCAAATTCAGCTACAGCAGCTGTCCAAGCCGTTCACAGCTGAACGGGTTTTTAATGGGTTACTGAACAGCTAATTGATCAACAAGGCTTTTGCTTTGCGGTGCGGCGGCAGCCTTCCTGCCCTAAATCCCTCGGACTCGTGACACACTGCCAGTCCTGCAAAACCGCCCGCGCTGAACACGGGGAGGAGGGGGGGAAGGCATAAACCGCTCCTGGATACAGCAGAAAGAGGCCGTAGCTTTTGCTTTGGGGCTTACCCTTTGAATCCTTTTATATTTATGTCTCTGTTTCTCCCCTCTGCTTCCGTGTCGGGCTGCCCGCTGTAGGCCTGCGGGTGCAGAGGGGCTGGCACCCAGGGCTTGCTCCAGCCTTGCCCAGGGTAATTGCCGGTCAGTGCCCTCCCTCGCCCGCGCTCGGCTGGCGTAAAGGTTAGCGAGCTCTCTGCCGAACTGGAAGTGGCGTGTTGATGGCTATGTGCTGGATGTTAGCTTAGAAACCTTGTGTTTGGTTTCTTTATTTATTCTGTTTAAGCAAATAAGACCAAGTTTGGCTCTAGCTTAATGCCACTGAATTGCGGGGTGTTGTGGCAGAAACCATCCTAATCTGGTATTGGAAAAAATGAACTGTAAAGTAGGCAAGTCTGTTGCTTTAACGCATGCAACGTCAGTTCCATAGGTTTGCTATTGTCGTAGCGTATGGACTACCTTACACCTCTTTTATTTCCTTCTAAGCAAACAAGAAGATGGAAAAGTGTGAGCCTCTGTCAAGGAGGATAGTCTGAGGTGGGATGCATCCATATTACGTGATTTAAACAGTTTGCACTTTAAACAAGGCAGCAATTTTCCAGTGGTAATACCATCTTAAGCTAACATGGGCAGATGTGTCTCTTCCACTGGAGGCAGGGATGGGGTCCCCCTGCATGAAGACTACCTTATGGAAGTCTTTGTGTTGTTTCTCTCTCGTGG
Source organism: Eurypyga helias (assembly GCF_000690775.1). NCBI lineage: Eukaryota > Metazoa > Chordata > Aves > Eurypygiformes > Eurypygidae > Eurypyga > Eurypyga helias. Next base: position 11,121 of record NW_010271882.1, read on the forward strand.
CATGTGGAGCTGATGGCGGTGAGGCACATACCGTCACCGCAGCACATGGAAGAGGAAGTACGCCGTGCCTGTGTGAGATCCCCACTGTGTATAAAAAATGCTGAACTGAGTGTGAAAATAAATGTTACTGGCAGGAAAATGCTTCAGTGGTACCTGAGCACCATCTGCAACCTTTATACTCACCAGCCTATGTTTACCTATGATTTAGGCTGCAGTGGTAGTGCAATTTTTGACTATCTCTCCGTCTATCTATATCCTCCTGCTAGTCCTTTGTACAGCTCTTTCCATTTCCCCCCCCCTTCCATAATCAATGGAGACTTCGCTACCAGGGCTGCCCGCTGTCCTCCGCGCTGGCCGCCCTACCAAAAACGTGGCATTGAGCAATGAGCGGCATGTGGCCTGGGTGGGGGCGAAAGGCTTGATATCTCTGGCAGGTAGCTAAGCCTTATTTCCAGCATGTCTCAGAGGGATCTCTTGGTAAAGATTGCCCTTTGGTTACCAAAAGAGAACTCCACGATGTCTTGTTTTAATTGCTTCCGAGTTCTGCAGTGTAAAGTAGCACTGGAGAAAAGAAAACAATGGCTTAAAGGACAATATAAAGGTGCAGGGATTGAACAGTCCTTTGTCAGCAGCTCATGGATTTAAGAGATGCTTGGACAATTTCCACATGGAGCTGCTGGCAGTAAAAATTCTGGAAACGTTGCCTGAAGATGAAGGTTGTGCCGCACCAGCAAAAGCCACCTCTAAGCATGTAGTGTCTCCCATTTCTTTTTTTAAACTGAGATCACTTGGACTTGGCTGTGGTGTGACTTGCTTCTCCTTCCTTTTTGACTTTGTGTATGTACAGCAGCTGTTTTTTTTGAGAAGCTGTGTATGAGGATGATGGTGGGACTCTATATTGCCCAGCTGCAAGCCCAAATTTGGCAAAAAGAAAGTGAAAATATGGGCAGATTCCTGTATATTGATTGTCCATAGGTTAAAAGGCAATTGCCTTATAAAACCTACCTCTTTGACCCGACCTTCAAGGCTTGCTCTCGTCACCTGGACATGACCCCCTTCTTTGTCATCTCTCCAGTCCAACTGAACTAAAGCTTTTCCGCTGGCGCCATTTGGCTTTTAAATCATCTTGCCATACCTTGAGCGCTTCCAGTTACTGCAAGTGCATTTTGATCAAGCCTCTGCTTTCACACCATGAGGGTTGAATGGTATCATCTACCCACCAGGCTGAGAACTTCAGTTTCCTTGGATCATCCATTATATTTCACCCAAAATCATTCTAACGCTCTCTTCTCATGCCAAAATGTGTCGCAGTGTTTCTTTCTCCTCTGCTGAAGCCTCTTGCCAGGCAGTTTGAAAATCAGGACCTTTTAAGATACCTCAAGTTGCAGGCAAAAATTGCTTGAAGGCTGCAGCCTTGCCTTTTATTTCAGGGGGTGTTGCATATTCCTGCAAGTAGGGAAGGCTCCTTTAGCATTGCTTTAGAGGAAAAAAGTATTTGTAGTTTTGATTTCTGCTCCTCAGAGGTACTTAAAGCTCTGCTGAAAAATACCTTGTTAACTTCCTGATGTGTTGAACATGGAATTATTTTTAGCTTGCAAGAGCAGTTGTTTAAAAGGAGTCCGTATGTACATTAGGAGCTTAGCAGCACGAGGGCTCAGCGGTTTTTTCCCTGTCTTCAGCTGAGCCTATCTGATTATGCTGTACGGATGCCTGCTGCACTTGCAGTTTACAATTCCTCTTCCATATGCATCTTATCTTCCCAAAGATAGTGTCTGGAGACGTCAGCTCTGTGAGAAGAGACTGATGAATTTGTGTCAGAAGAACCTTTTTGTCTAGCAGCTCTTCAACACGGTGCGCTGTTCAGAATATCTCTTAAAAATAGAAAGCACTGGAGGAATAGCAGCTTTGTCATGGCGGTGTCGCTTGCCTTCAGCACCTAGGTACGCTTGATGTGGCTAAACCCTTCCATTTGTAGGAGAAACTCTGAGCTGTCCGTGCAAGACTCCCCATGCCCCAGTTTTTAAAGTACTTACTGGTACATTTTTGGGGATTGTTTGGGGTCTACAACCAAATCAGCACTAAGTGTGGGTACTCTCTTGGTTGGTCTGTAAGCGTGTTTTTCTCTAGGAACCTCAGTATGATGGTCTGAAAACTCCAGTTCTTCTAGAGGAGAGACTTTGCTAGGTGTCTATACTGTCATTCTGGGTTTTAAGGGATTTTTTTTTTTCTTTTTGCTGCTTATGAGCTCGGCCCAGGGTTATTACAAATTAAAGATGTGATCAAATGTTGTCTATAAACTTTACACATGTATTTATCTGCTGCAGGACAATTACATGTTATTGGGGAAGAAGGGTCACGCAATAGCTTGAATCCACCATCCGAAGAAAGCACAGAGATTGTTGTTTCCTTTTTTATTATTCCCAATGCTGCTTGGCTCAAGTTTCACCTCCCAGGTCTGCTCCTCAAAACTGGGATGCTCCTGAAAACTTTGCCAAATCCTAAAGTGTGTTCCCATTGAGTTGGTGGTCAAACTTTGGCCAGTTTGCTTACCTCTTGTTTCCATATGCCTGGACGCTGCATCCAGCTGAACACGTCTGCGTGTTTCCCTGTCACCCTGTTTTTACATCCTGTTTTTGTATTCAGACTTTGCCTTGTGGGTGCAGTGAATGGCAAGTTTGACGTTTTAGTGCTGTATTATTGCATAGAGGTATTAAATAGTTTGTTTGATTTGTTTCTATGGCACAACTTTAGGAGGCAGTCACGCTCACAAAACCCATGTGAGTCGCACCTCTTCAAATAACCTGAAAAGCTTTCCATGGAGCAACAATTATTTTATCCTTGGAATAATCCAGAAATGGGAACAAGAATAGTGTTTCCAAAGGGTTCTAATTTTGGCACCGTGTTGTTTGTAGGCCTGCGGGTGCATAAACACAATTGAGAAGAATCACTGGTGCCTTTTTTATGTTGCTTTGTGCCCAATATTGAATCCAGTAAAGTAGTCACTGGGGCTCAGCATGCAATGGTCTCGCTCTTGCTCCCTGGGGGTGTCTGCGTTACCACCTTCGCCATTTATCTGCCATTTTTTGGGAGGTTTATCACCTGTTCAGGGGGGAGAAGACAATGATCTGTGGCACAGCAGAGGAAGGTGTGGCATTGCAGTGGCTGGCAGGGCATCGGGGCGCACTGACAAGGAATGTCTTCATGAGCATCCACACAGTCCTATTTCATGCCTTGCGTGTAGTTCACGGAGAGCTGCTTTATCTGCCCTGGAGCTCATTCCAAAACATGCAAATCGCATATAAAGCTGCACGAGGCATAATTTTGCACCGCCATGCAGAGCCCAGCGCAGCCCATCAAATGCTATCTCCTCCTGTTATCCCTTTCTGACCTATGGTTGCACTTCAGCTCTGGTGTCTTGACTGCCCTGGGGCTGGCCAAGCAGGCTTTCTCATTCCCGCAGGAGATGTGGGTTTCTAAGACTGTTTTGTGCTGAAGCCTCTGACCTAAATAAGGTTACGGATCTGGACTACACAATTAGCACCCAGTGCTAGGAACAAAAAAGCTAAGCTCGAGCCACCATTCCCTGCTTGGCCGGGGCTGGTCTGAGTGTGGGGCTCTGCAGTCCTCTTGCATCCTTATGCTTTGAAGGTCATTCTTATGGCCAGACGTCTCCAAGCCTGGCATGCAGGGCCACTCTGTGTCTAGGAAGCTTTCAAAACTCCTTCCTGCGTGTCATTGTGCAGCTGGAAGCTGGGATTGCTTCCAGCTCACTGAAGACACTCTGACATTGTTCCCTCCTAATCCCCTCCTCCTCACAGAGTATGTTTTTTCGGGAGGCTAACATGTTCCCTTGTTGGTTTTCCGTGCGGGAAGAGAAGCAGCGGTTCATGGGAATAACGTAACCCCGAATTAGCGATGAGCCAAGGCAGAGGGCAGCTATATGGCGTGACGGTGGTACGAGCCCTTGGCTCTACAGCGAGCTAGCGAGGATGCTTAGCTAGCCGGGCTGGCTCGTGGCAGTGCTCCATTTATCTGCTTGCTGGCCTGCCGTCAAGAAGCCAAAATGTTCAGTGCGGCAGGGATCCCGGGTTTCGGCAGGAAGAAATGCTGCCTCCCTCCCAACCCCGGTTGCAGTCGCTTGGGGGACAGTTTGCTGCTGGTTTGCTGTTTCTTTCTGTGTGCAGGTAGCCAGGGGAAATAAAAGCAGGTTAATGGGACAGGCAGGAGAGTGCTTTCTACTCAACTGGCCTTCTTTCTTCCCAAACCCAGGTGCAAGGAGAGAGAGAGAGAGAGAACAATGTAATGAATATATGGATCTATTCAAATGTCTTTACAAGGACATCTTTTTGGTGCAGGGATTTGATTGTGGAGGTTTGGATTACATCATTTATAGGATGTTGGCCTCGAGGTCAAACCACCTGATAACTAAAGGTGCTGCTCCAGAAAATTTTGTGCAGCTCTCAAGGCATTCACAGGCCTAAGGAGACAGAGTAAAAAAAGGACAAAAAGGAAATGTATTCCCACTAAGTTATTTCACCTTTTCCTGCCTTCTAGCAGATCAGGAGCTCAGGCGAAGTAAGCACCACTTCTGGCACACCTGACTGCTGCTGTTCGCTCTGCTGCTCCTTCTGATATTATTAGCTGTGGGTGTTTGCAGTGCTTAAGGAGTTGATTTGAGGAGAGGGAAGCTGGGGTAGAATTAAAGCTGTGGTCTGAGGTACACAGAGGTGTACTAGAGGAGCTTGTACCCATAGTCTGATAGCTTGGTTTTTCTTCAGGGTGTCTCCTTCTAATTATGACAACCTGTAAACTGCTCGACCCATGAGTACCAGACAGCTCGAGTGGGACCCCTAAACTGATGGCATATGGATGTAGGAGTTTCCTTTGCAGGCCCAGGCCCTAACCTTTAAGTATTGCCTGTTCTGGATGTCCAAAAATCATGAAGATAATCTCTAAAATAAAACAAAACAAAACAAAAAAAAAAAAACCACAAAAACAAAAAACCCCAAACCAACAACCTGGGATTAATTCAGAGCTACACTGACAAATTTTGCAGACAGTTGTGATCCATATCTCACACCTTTTGCATTTCTCCCTCGCAGCCGTGCTTTGCGGAAAAGGCTGTGTTCTGCCCCGAGAAAGGAAGCGTAAAAGGGGCGGTGGGAAGGATGCCTCACAGCCAGGTCCCACATTGACACACAAGACGTGCCGTTGTCCGTTATCAGCTCAGGGGCACGTCCTGGTATGACTTGTAGGGCACAGCAGTCGCAGGCATGTTTCTGCACCTCCTCCAGCTAACCCACATCCCTTTTGCCTCTCACATCCTGTAGACACGATGGGTGTTTCCCTTCTTGAAGGAGCGTTTCAGAGCATTATTGTGTTTTGGGATGGGGGTGGGGGAGAGAGGAAAGCAAAAGCCCAACACCCTGGCTCTGCTGGCTTAGGAAATCAGATGGCTTGCTTGCCACGTGAGACATTTCTTAAGCCCAGAGCTGACAAGGAGGTGGTTTGTGGTAGTGTTGACTAATTCGTGAAAGCAGTGTTTTGCTGCTGGGGGGGGGTTGATCCCTACAAAGCGTTGCTTACCTCGTGGTGTTACCCAACTCCCTTTGCATCTGTGCAGGCACGCGTCACCCCTGCTAACTCATCAGCAGAGGTTGTCTCCCTGGCTCTGGCTTTCTTGCGGTGTGTCAGGGCAACACGTGTTTATTTGGGTGTCTTATGGCTGAGCAGAAATTCCACCATCGTTACCATGTACGCATGTGGATAACAGCTTCTTGCAAGGCTGGATAGAAGCTGAGTTGTTGTCTTCTTTCCAGTAGCAGCTGGTATTAAATAACCTCAATTCTTTGCCTAGGCAGAAGGTAAGCAACCTGCTGCTAAGCTGCCTGTGTGTGCCCACTCCTCTCCTGTGGGGTCTGCCAGACCTCATGTTGGTGGGAGGGCAGGAGGTTCCATAGTGATCCTCACTCCACTCTTTGGGGCTATGGGAAGAAAGAACCCGTCACCCAGACTAGGGCTCTCTTTTTGCAGTGAAGGGAGGAGCATCTCCCCTGAGGATCTGCTCCAGGGATTGCTTGGTCTCTGTTGCTGTCCATCCTATAAAATTGTGCTTCAGCCCTAACGGTACAGTTTTTTGCTTGAACTATTCATGATTTTCTCTGAAGAGGAAAAGGAAGTTCTCTTTTCTGCTCCTTTCTTCTACCCTGCTTTTCTGGGAAAGCTGTCCTTAGCCTTTTTCCGTGTGGTGGTTTCATGAGGTATTACATATGTGTCATCTCCTCCCCATGCTCTCCTAAAAGAGGAAGGGGTGACTGCTTCTTCCTCTTCTTCTTTGTAGCCTTCCCTCCCCAATTGTACTGCTTTCCTCATCCTCATTACGTGGTCATTCGCATGAGCGGCACTATCCCCGTTGGGAACACCCAGGCTCACGCGTGGCTGGGGAGCTTACCTTCATTGCCTCGCTGAGCACCCTGGAGACTCGATAACAGATTGACTTTGCTCTACAGTGTCACCCACAGACTCATCATCATCCTCTGCTCCATTAGGACTCCCTTTTTCTTTCCTTGAGCTCATTCCCCTGAGGATGGTGCTGCTTCATGTTGAGCTTATTCTAAATGAAATGCCAAATGGCTTCTCTCATGCTCAGTTGTTTTCTTGAGTGAAGTGCTGGTGAATGCTGCCATACTCGAATTTTTTTTAATCATTGCTGACATGGCTGATCCTTTCCTGCGTACTGGGATTTGAGGCACTAAGGAAGGGATGGTATTCTTTATCATCTTGTACATATACGCCATAATAACCATTTGAATCGACTGTTTAAACTAATGAAAGACTGATGATCATGCAAGAGGCTGCAGGCAGGTCTGTTGTAGGACAAAGCTGGTGCACGTTCTGGAAGCCCCTGATGCCTGGTTGGCACCACACTGGGAGAGTAGCCAGACAGCCAGGGGACAGGTGCCTTCTGAGACGCCACTATGTGGACCCCCGCTTCATCAGGAGAAAGAGTGGAGGCTTTCCTTTTCGCTGGATATCCTGGCCACTGAGACTGCAAACTAAAATCAGCCCCATCAGGGGAATGAATGTGTCTTTGAGCTTCAGTACCCTTACGTGTGCTGTACAGCAGCACCAAACTGCTCTGCTTAGCCAAGGGGAATGGCGATGGGAATCAGTTGATGGCTCAGAAAGGAGAATGGGCGTGAAGGCAGAGGTCTTGAATTTAGTCATGGAGGAATAAATGAGAAAACAGATGAAATCACCTGTTGGATGCATATTGTCTATGAAGAAATACTAGAGTTTATTCCCTCTTAGAAGTCCAATAAACCTTATTAACCTTTCTTACACTGCTAGGACTTGCATAACATCAGGAACTTCCCCGCCTGCCTACCAACAGAGGTTGTGGCTGTGTGGTGGGTGCTATTTTTCTCTTGCCCTCACAAAGAGAGAGAGACATGGGGTTTTTTTTCTAACCAAGAGAGATAAGAGAACTTCCTTTTATTAAATCCTGTGGCAATGCAATCTCAGCCAGATAATATCCTACTGAATTTAAGCACATGGAGACACCTGCCTTTCGCAATTTTTGTTTCTATTGGAGAGAGTGTCAGTGTTTCTTCTCTGTGAATCCTAGTAACCCCTAAGACGTCTGGCTGGATCCCTGCCTGCGCAGGGTTACTCCAGTTCGGGGAGTTCATGCTGCCCGCAGCTCGTGTCAGGCTGCATCCACTCACAGGCAAAGCACCTTAAATCTTTGCCCTGCTCAACGCTGTGTAGCACAAATAAGATGTTGAGAACCATGTGTTTCACGAAATCTTCTTTTCATGATTCTTTGAAAAGCTTTACAAAGGTTTTTTTTTTTTTTTTTTTTTAAATCCCCAACAAGCTCACAGCCTTTTAAAATTAGAAGGATTTGGTCGTTTGCTTTTAAGTTTACCTGTGTCCTCTCTGAAGGAAAACCATTGGTGACAGAGCTGACACAGCACAAACGTGGTTATTGTCCCCTGTGAAGCAGATGTGACAAGTCCTCCTTGCTTTAGACCTTAAACCTCACTTGAGAGCTTATGGGATAGTAGCAGGTTGGTTAAAGAAAATTCCTCCATAGATGCAACCCTCTGCAATTCATGTGATGGTAATTTCTATGACTTTCTATAGTAAACTCGTTACATACTTGTGTGCTGGCTGTGTGCTGTGACAGTTGTGGCAGTTTGCAGGCATTTGTATTTAATGAGAGCTGTCTAATGAAATTAATGTCCCTTTCCATCCTCCCAGCCTGTGTGATTCCTTAGGAGCTCTGCTTTTGGTTTGAATTTTTATTTATATTAATTTTAAAATAGCGTATATTTTTAAGACTAAGCTATAGCTGTTCAGTGTTTGGGGATTTATTTGTTGCACTTTGAGAAAGAAGCAGTCTAAAACTTCTGCTGCTTGACTGATTCTTGCTAAGAAGATGGCTGGGATGCTTCCTGTTGTTGTCCTGTGCTTCCAAACTAGCACTGGTCCACCAGGATTTTCCTCAGCCTCCACCACCATAATTAATCCTCCACAAACCAGGGTTTGCAACTTGTAACCAAAATTATAGCTAGGAACTATTTGGCCAAATAAAAGAAAAAAAAAAGGGGGGGGGGGGGGAGGAAGGAGGCTATTATAAAAATCAGAACAATGAATAAAATCACAAAGACTAAACGCTGAAGTAATGAATAATGCATTAATGCTTTCCTTGAATCTGAAGTAGGAGCCATGTACACTATATAATTAGCACTTTGATAATGCATATGCTTTCATGCACTGTGAAATGTCTAAATGAGGCATTAAAAAGTGAGTTGGTCTATCACAACAAAGCTACGGCCTGGGTCTGTAGCCACCATGGCTCTGTCCTCTCTCTATCTCTGACGTGGTGTTGGACAAGTGTCATCATTTCTTTGCGGCTTCAGCGTATTCTCACCACTGCTTAAGAAGCATGTGTTTCTGAGATCCTCCCACTGGTTGGTTACTCTTTCTCAGCCCCCGGAGCTGATCCAGGTTAATCTGGGAGCTTCTTGTCTGCCAAGTGAATTGGCTCCGCTTAGACAGCTGCTGAGCATGTCTTGCTGAATGGGAGCGGTGTCCGCTCAAGCCATTGACCTGCAGTTGCAAGAGAAAGCCAGCATACGCCCCGACTGTACGTGCTGGGGGCAGCGCCACTTGCCACCTTTGTAAAGCCTGTGGAGGACCAAAGGGATTAGTGTACGAAGGCAGAAGAGCTGCTGCTTGGTGGGGACGTGGCATGGGGAGGGGTCCACCAGGTGATTAACTCTGGTGGGGGTCAGCGTTGCTGCCCACCAAGGGAGACAGAGCTCTGCCACGCAGCCATCCTGGGAAGGGACAAATTCTGACAAATGCAGGGGTTGTGCTTGTCATAAGCAAGTGGGAAAGTCACGACTTGGTCCTGTGTGTGGGACTCAGCTGCAGGGAAGCATTTACCATGTGTCCCGTTGTACACAGGCTTTCTTGCAGTCGTTAATTGCAAGACAGTTAATCCACCTTTGTAACAGCACCCATTATTGCTAATGACATAAGCTTCTGTGTATGTACCCGTACGACACTCTTGATCTGAAGCTTGTTATTCCAAGATTTAATACCTGAAGTGATATTTTCCATGATATAAACTCGAGATTTCTCCTTTTCTGTAGAAGAAATAGGTAATTTTAATGAGGTTCCTTGACTGATGAGCTTCATTCTGATCTCAAAGTCATAAGATGGTAGAACAAAAAGGCTACTGTGATAAGTGAATGTAAAATAACTCCGCTGTGCTATTTTCTAAGTACATATTAGAACAAGAGGGAAACTGTATGCTGTGCTTGCTTCGAGGCAGTTGTTAACATAACACATCAATAAGTCCGTGCTAGAAAATGCCACACTGGTTAGGAGCTCAGCGGAAGCTCAAATAAAGGATTAGGTGCCCCACCGCCTCCTTGAGGTGTGGCTGAGGTGGCTGTGGTTTCATGGTGGGTGAGCATCCCTTCTGTAGCGTCTTTTGGTCAGCAGTTTCATAGAGGCATGTAATCTTCCTGGGAAGAGCAGCTTCAATCTTGACAGCAGCTTGCAACTCAGAAAGCTTGGGAACCACCAAATGCGACAATTATACGGACAATGGTGACACCCCGTTACGTGAGATGAGAATGCGGGGAAAAGCAGAGAAGCTGTCTGGCTTCTTTGCTCTGTGTCTTGCCTTGTCCTCTGAAGAACTTGGCACAAGCCATGGTTGGGGCGGGCAAAAGAAAACATCACTTGACCTACCTGTCTAGTCAGATAAACCTACTCCCATGTCAATATTGTGGTAGCATGTATAGCTACACAGAGTAATTATCCTTTATGATGGGTAATAAGTTGTTATGCACTGTAGCAGTACATAATCTGGGGGAGTGGCTGCCATGGCAGATGGTAGCCCTTCAGGCCAGGAGATCCTGGAGGAACTCGTCTGGGTCAACAGAAGCCTTCTGAAGTTCAACGTGAATCCCAGCACTGCAGGTGAAAATGACCCCTTGCTTTAGTACAAGAGGGCAGCTGGCTGCGTTGGGATCTTCAGAACAGACGCTAAAAGAAGCTTCCTTGCTCAGAAGTTGGTGCAGCACTGGAAGAAGTCATCTCGAGGCCATGGGGTCTTAGTGTTCTGGAGGTTTTCAAGACTCAGCTGGGTGAAGCCACAGCTGACCTCGTGATAGGCCTGCGTTGAGGGAGTAGTTGCATCAGATGATGGTCTCTTTTGACCAAGGTTTCTGAGTCTGTGGTTCTGCAGTGCTCCTAGAGACAGACCTGGGATCTGGTTGATGGAGATGCTTCTTTTAACCTCACACAGCCTCTAGGAGTTTTCTGGGATACAGTAGAAAAAGTGAATGGTAGCAGGCTGTAGCCTGTTCTACTATGCATCTATGTTGCATATTTCTTTTTGAGCTGTCTGTCCCTTCTGCTTAGTATAGCTCTGCTGGAAAACCCTGCCAGCAAACAGAGCAGAGCCTGGTTCGAGGACAGCAGTTGGCTGTGAGAGTGCAAACTCAGCCATTTTTTCTGACTTTGAGAGCTGAGGAAGGATTACATTCTCTCCCAGATTAGAGTTGCAGCTATGTGATGCATCCCCCGGGGGTTTAAATAAAAACCTTCCCGTGTTACTCTCAGAGCAGAGGCTATATGAGGTTGTGGGTTTTGGCTAACTGGAGTTTTAAGCTTCATGTGGCTCCTATCACACTTCAAAGTCATTATTAAAGTGAAAAACAACTGGGCTGATAGAAAGATTGGTCTGCTATTTGGGTTAAAGTTATATAAATGGCACTCCAAATGCCCCATAAGCTAAATTCCCTATGCTAATGCAGTATCGTGTTATGTTGTAGATGGAGCTGGTAGGATACTTCTGTAATTAGCTCTTGGAAAGAAGGCTTTTAACTTCTTACACTCATGTGGCAGGTGGTCTCTTACCTGATTTGTGCTTTCTGTAGGCTCTTGCAATTGGCACCTCAGTACTGGCTGATTATTTTCTGACTACAGTTTTCTCTGCACTTCTGGAGACCCAAGAGTATAGCATCAGCATAAACAAAGTTCTTTATGGCTTGACATCAGCTCCACTTACGAGTAGCCTTACTCAGTGTCTTCAGTGATGCTTCTTAGTTAAAGGCTCAGGTACATGCAAGACGGCGGAGTGCCATCTTCACTGGTATGTGAAACTCGGGTTTTCTGCCTCTGCTCCCTCTGGCCCGCTTCTTTTCACAGTTTACATTCTTTACTTCACATTTTGGAACGTGCAATTGACCTCAGTTTCAGGAGGATGGATGTATCTTCCTATTCCTTCAAAGCCTGGGTACTAAATTGTTCTGTTTTCTGTGATCTGAAGTGGGCTAGCCAAGTGACAGTTTTGAGGAAGTCTCATCTGCTGCGGCCTTTACTTCACCATATGGTATAGATGCTATAAAGAGAACAGCCCAATCGTTGGCAGTGGATCCTGCTGCCATTCCTGTTTGTGCTGTGGTAGTTGGCTGTGCTGACTGATGTACTCTGTTGAGGGGTAGATGCGATAGTGTTAGGCTAGGCCTGCACTGGGGTGGTAATGCGGGCATGTCATCTTGTAAAACCCCCTCTTTTTCCCCCCCCGGTGACACGGCCTCGGTCACCGTGGCAAGGTCTCTTCTTTGTCCTATGACACCTGCCCCTTGCTTGACACCACAACACCGAGGTCTTGCCACCAGCGTCCTCAACTTCCCTCTAGAGACATGGTTGTTCTGGCTTTTAGCCGTGCAGTGGGAAGTCCTTAAAACATATAGGCTGTCTGCAAACACAGCTTCTGCTGTGTTCTCTACCTGTTGTAATGGAGCACTTCATTTTGTCCTTTCTGTCGACACGTCTTTGAGTTTGTAAGACAACATAAGCTGCTCGTGAAAGAGCCTTAAAGTACACTTGACCAAAGCACCGCTCTTGATTTCTGCAGCGTTCCTTTCCCCTCGTTGCACTGCCTCTCCTCAGCGATTTCATAGCCGTTCTCCAAGCACTTCTTGTATACATTCTCCTGTTTTAATCCCTGGTCTTCAGCCTCCTCCACCGTTTCAACAATTCCACTTTACATCATGTCCTCTGCAGAAGACGCTCATACACAACATGCAATCGCTGTGGCGTTCCGCCAGCCTCTTCAGAGTAGGAGCCAACTTTTGAGGGCCAATCTCTTTCTTAAGAGCATACGGTGAAAGACTTTGAGTTTCTGTGTCCATATTCAGCCAGGATACTCTTTGCATAATGCCAGGCTAAATTTTACTGGCACTCAGACACCACCAGCTGATCGTGGTTCTCCTGCCACCAAACTGCAACTTTGTTCTTGGGCCTCTAATTAACAAAACAAACTGGCTTCCACTGTATTCCTTTCTAAGGTTTTTAACTGGGCAAACCCATTTCTCTGAGAGGAGGATGTGCACGTATGACAAGGCAATACTGCATTAAGTTTCTGAGAATGAATAAGGGGGCATGAGGAGCTTTCACATAAGAGCTTGATAGCTTATGGTTCACATACCTGATGGGGAAAGGGCGATGCAAACTATTCCGAATCGCATTTTATTGCTTCCCAGGTTTGTGTCTGTTTTGCAGGGACATAGAGGTAAATTCTTCGGAGTACCTATTAACTACTTTGCATCCCAAGTCCCCATAACTTTACTGTGAGCTTTGCCCATTTGACATAATTAAGTAATACTCAGCTTTCCCATTGCTGCAGTAGGGCAGCGTTGGATTGGAGAAGGTGCTGTTTCTGGAACAAAGAAGCTCTACCCGAGCAGGGAATGATTCAGAAAATCCAGAAAAAGAGCCAAATGTGAGAGACCTCTTACACTATAACATAATGCCCATATGTGGAAGCTCTAAGTCACCTTTGATTTTTTTTATGAGCTTCTAAATTTTTGCTTTCAGTCTTGATCTCTTCCCTTGTTGGACAGATTTGAATAATTCATTGCAAGTTAAATAACTTGCCCATGTCCAGTTTTAATGACTCAGAAGAAATCAATATTGCTGCAAACACAACACTCTGTGAACTTCTCTCTTCCTGAAGAATGGTAAGGAAACAGGCATCCTTTGAAAAATTAGGAAAAAAAAAAAATTAAAAATCCTAAGGTTATGAACATTATACAGAGCATTTTCCCTAAGTTCAAAACCACTGGATATAAGGTGAACTGGTTTGAGGGAAGACATTACTACTTTTAGTGATATATAGTAAGAAATACAATATGGAAGAAGGAAAATACATTTTATCATGACATAAATGAAACTAAAAGCCAACTCCCCCCTTTTTTTAATACGGGCAACTGGTTTAGGTTTGCTGTCTGTCAGAAGTGAGTTGAAGCAACTCGTGTGATTTTTGTGAGTAAATATAACTGTCGTCAGATTATTTACACACACACAAACACACACTTGCAATAGTATTCTCTTACTCTCTTACGCTGCCTGAATCATCATATAGTGCTTGGCACAGGGGTAATCAGTGAAGGAGTAGGTGGAAGTGGTGACAGAGAAGCCTCCTTGATTGTCACCCCAAGTTTTGAATTATGTTGGAAGTTAAGCTGCATCGCCACTGTCTGTATCTGGTCCCCCTTAGTAGATATATGCAGACAAGAATGCAGCGTTTATTATAATTTAATATAGATACTTGATTTGCTTGTTCTTTTTTCATTAGGCTATTACTCTGTAATTGTTATGTTACTGACAGTCTCGGGCCTTCTGTGGTTTTGTCTCATGCATTTGGGAATTCAGGGGTTATTTTCAGCTGCCTAGTCTATTTTAAACTCTCCTTTAAAATTAAAAAAAAAAAATCAACAAATAATGAGTTAGAACAGATTGATCCTTCTGAGCCATTTGTCTAATTAACCTTTGCCTCTCAGGAATCAGTTTTTGTTCTGTTCAATCAAGTGAAATGTATCCCAGCCCTTAGTAACCAACATTTCTTCTGAGCACCTTGGAAGTCTTCCAGGATGCTTACTTTTCTAACTGCTCCCACCCTCTTGGCATTGCACCAGTCTGCAGAGATAGAGATGGAGAAGGATAGGAAGGAAAAAAGAATAAGAGGACAGCACAAGAAAAGGCCATAGGATGACCTATAACTTGGCAAACAAAGCATTTCTAGAAGTGCAGTTAGTTCTGCGCTCGTGTCTTCAGTACCCTGCAGCCCAAATTGAGATGGGAGAGCAAATCTGTATGGACATAGTAATGGATGGAAGGAAAGTGTTCGTGTGCATGCTGCATGCACCCACAAGGATGCTCCCTCTGCAGCTTCCTCTGGTTGAAACATTTGAGGAGATCTTCAGAAAGGGAGACTTTATGCGAATGGAAATGAGTAGACCACGTCCAGTCTCTTTCCCCCTTTCCTGAAAAAGGATAGAATTAGACCTGAGACATGATCCTCTGTGTGGAAGAGGAGGTAAGTAGGATGCTTCCCTGCAGCTCTTAATCCTCTCTATGGTAGAACTCCACAAAATTTGTGGGAATGTCCTGTTGAGCATCCATGCCTTGCAACTCAGGAGACACCTTTTCTGGGTAGATGGACAAGAAAAGAATGGTGTTTTCTTTAGTGTCACAGAGAGTCTGGGAGTGTTGGGCAGCTCCCCTTTTAATTTCATTGTGCATGACCTGCTCTCCTTACTGACGTAGGAAATGTCTATATGCACAGCAGCATGGATTTCATGCCTTTGGAAAGATCTTGGAATGGGTCTTCACAAGCAGAGGAGGCCAAGAAGGCTCCAGGTCACATTTTATGTGGGCCGTCACATGCTTTCTGCTGCTGGTTGTGGTTTGGCTCATTTTGTGAGCATGTCTTCCTCCCTTCCAGAATGCTAGGAAGAAGTTTGCTGTTCTTGCAACCTCCCTTTTCGGTTTTGCACTCATGCGTTGGGAATACACAGCATCCGGGGCTTGTGAATCATTGTTCTGTTCCTGCAATGATACAGCTGCGCTGAAACCACAGCGTCAGTGGAACTATGTCAGACCCTCGACGCAGTTTGTAGGTCCTGCAAAACGGTGACTTTGCTGCAGATGTGGGAAAGAGAATCGCAAGGAGAGGGCTGTGTGTGAGAGAGGATTGAGAGCATCCCTGCATCCAGGGAACCACTGAAATGGAAAAAGGAAGAAGTGAACTATTGCAGTTGCCTCCTGCCTGTTAGCTTGGGTAATGCTGCTCTTCCTCCCCTTTGACTCTGGGTAGTAACCATCCATAATTCATGTTTTCCCCCTTTTAGTTCCATTACAGATTCCTTTCTCCCCATGACAAATACTCTAATCACTCTCATAATGTAATAGGGTCCGAGAATGCAAACATCAGGGGAACAGTGGTTGTCTGGCCTGTGCTACACCACCAATTTGCCTGATGGATCTCAACTTCTCTGTTCCTTCCATTTGTTCCTGGTTCCCTTCCCAGCTGTGGATCCTTCATCTGCTTTTTGATTTCAGACTGTTCTGCAGGCAAATCGATGGTGGCTAGACCTCGAAGAACAGCTGCTTTCATCCAAACTAAGAAACTGCAAAAAAAAGTAGCCCTAAATAAACTTACATATATGTAGATATTGTGTTTTTATACATATA
>NW_010271883.1:0-378 GCF_000690775.1 Eurypyga helias
AGCGCGAGATGCGCGTGTCAAGACACGGGTGACAGCAGTGCTGGTGCGCGCTGGGTGCCTGGGAAACCCTAGGGATGCGTGTGGGGTGTCCGGGGTGCCCCTGGGGAGCTCGCCTGCTGCGTGGGAGTGCGTGGGAGCCTGTGTGCATGCCCAGCACTAGGACTCCCCGGGGGCGATCCGGGTGGAAGCAAACCCACCCCCATGCCGGGTGGGGATTGGTGCCTGCACAGCATTCCAGCTGCCCCCCAGATCGGTCCCGCATGGAGCTGGGCTGTTAGAGCACCAGCCCCAGGGCCAGCGCATCGCTCTGCTCCCCGCCCCGGGCAGGTGTCTGGGCCACTGGCGGGGGAGGGACGGGCACACGCACTGGCGGCACCA
>NW_010271883.1:408-25432 GCF_000690775.1 Eurypyga helias
GAAGTTCCCCTCTCTCCAGCGGCCATGGCGGCAGCTGCCCAGCCTCTGCTTCGTATGCCTCGTGCTTAAGGCCAAAACCATCCCGCCCCGACGCCACACTGCCGTCCCGGTGGCTTCACGGCTCCTTGCCCTCCTGGCAGTGGCTCCATCATCCCTTCGAGGTGCTGGAAAGAAATCTTCAGTTGGCTCTTAATTTCCGAAGGCCCCTGTGCCTGGCTGGCCATGGGAATGGCCGTGCTGGGGCGGCTTCATCTACGTGGTCTTATTTTACTCTTTAGGCACGTTTTTCTTTTGTTGTCAGCATTTGTAAAAGCAGCAGCGGGTGTTCCCTGGAGATGTTTTGATGACAAGTCTATTTGCTTCAGGTTTTTGCGTGTCTTCAGCCTTTGCTTCATGCTTTGGTTTTGCCTTGGTGCTCAGGAGTGCAGTGGGTGTCAGATGAAGTGGGAGTGTTGGCTGGGGAGGAGGGAGCAGCTGAAACCTGATATGGGGGAGAAGCATTCCTTATCTGAGGGGCTCAGCCAGGCTCTATTCCTGCTAGCAGTATCAGCCAGGAAAATGCTACCGGTGCTTTTAAAGCTGCAGTGTGCATGTTTGCGGTGCCTTTTGATTTGCACAGTTTGAGCTGTTCTCTCTCTTTAGCTCATGCTTCAGCCCCAGTGGGTTCTCAGAGGTAAAAGGATTGCATTCACTTCTTTTTCTTTCCAGAATCCTCTACGTGCATTTTCTTGCCTTTGCAAGTGCAGCTCCTGCACTACCAGACCCTACCGTCGTGTGACTAATAGGGCTGACGTGGTGCCAGCCCCAGCACTCCCCCGGGGATGAGGGGCCTGCGTGTTCTGGCTGTCCCTGGTGCACCAGGGAGGATCCTGGCATGAGTCTTGCACAGCTTCATTGTCCTTTGTGCAAGTGGTTTAGCATTTTAATTGCTGGTGAGGTGCCATTTCACTATAGGTCGTGGCCGTAACTGATCACAATAGAATCCATCTTCCCATGGATCATGGGAATCTCAGAAAGTTACTTTGCTGAAGTTCATCCTTCTGCTGGAGAGGAAAATGAGGGTCTGGCACTGGGTTTTGTTATCTCTCCTCCTAAGCAGCAGGTCTGGAATGCATCGTGGAGCAGGGGCTGTGACACCCATGTCCACGGCGGCATGGCAGGAAGATTAATGCCCTCCTTCTGCTGGGTGGAGAGCTGAGCTCTCGCTGCCTGGGAGCAGCAGGTGGGTGATGCAAAGGATGCAGCAGTCTGGGGGGAGCAGGGGGGCGGGCGGTCAGCTGGACAGGTTAGCAAACAGCTGCTGCCTTCGGCTCCGGCTCCGGCTCCAGCCCCAGCGAGGCCTGGGGAGAGAGTCCCTAAGGGGAACCTGTGCTGGGATCAGTGGGGGAAGGAGGGCGTCTGGTTGCAGGGAGGTGGGCTGCCATGGGGGGCTGTTTTCCCTGTCGCTGGCTGCCTGTGCTTGTCGCAGGCAGGTCTTGTGCAGATGGAAGCCCAGTGGACAGTGTCTTGGGTCCACAGGCTGTGGTCATCTGCCTGTGGGAGGCTGTCCCAGAATGAGCAGGCAAATCTATTTGCCATGCTGGAGGGAAGGCTAAAAACCATGTTTAATCCCTATTTTCTTCCCTTATCCTTTGCCAGTTCAGAGCAAGAATGCTCTGGCAACCGACAGGTCTGAGCTGCATTTGCTGTGGGAGCCTTTTGTGGTTGTTTTATACCGGTGCGAGCTTTCAGCATCGGTGCAGGCAGCCCTGCGTTTTAGTTTCCCAGCCAGCCTGCTCGGCTCTCCCTGCCTGGACACTGCAGGGCTGGCCTGCCAGGCTGGCAGAGCTCTTCTGGCTTCCTCTGCCTCCTCAGCCACTCCCTGCTGCTGCAGATGAATTGCACGAAACTGCCTTTCTCTTAATCCCTTTTCCCAGCAGTGCCAAGCTGGAACAGGCAGGGGAGCACAGGGAGAGGGGTGCTGGTTGTCTAGGAGACCCAGGGATGGCAAAGCAGGAGCAGGCTGTGCTGGATCTGCAAGAGGAACTGACAGCTGGCACGGGAATGTCCTTGGAGATCTGGTGGAAGTCCTTCCGTGACCTCGGCGTCCTCAGCCCGACCTCTTAGTGTGCTAAGAAGGATCGAGAGGCTCCTCCAGGTAGAGGACAGTTCCAGCAGCCATTGCTAGATGCCTCGTGTGGAGCCCAGGGACACGAGCAGCAGATGGTGTTTGTAAGAAAGATGAGCTTCATTATTTTTTTTTCCCTAATACTAGCTACCTGTGTGATTCTGTTTTGGAAAGTAACTAGGGATTGGTTTTATTTTAAATGGAGAAGTTTACCTGCTTCAGCAGCGTGGCTCCCTGCCTCTGCTGTGAGTCACCTTTGCTGACATGGACCAAGGAAAGTTCCATGGAGGGGCTGAGGAAGCCTTGGGAGAACAAGCAGCATTTCCCTGTCGTCGTCAGCAGCAGCAGCATTAAGCCTTTTCTTGCTCCAAGGCTGGATTCTGTCTTTTATCACCCCAGTGCAAAAGCGTCAGTTGTATTTGGGACAGGTCCTGACAGCAGGCTGATGTTGCTGTACGTGAAGATAGAGTTTGTGGTGGTAAAGAAAGGAGACCCAGTGCTGAGTTTACAGGGCTGGTGGTTAAAATTGGAAGCTGGATCAGAAATTGTCTTTCAGGAAGAAGAGGGATATGGCTGAGGTCGCATCGGTGCTTCACCAGTGATGGCCCCTGCAAACACCCTTGGCCCTTCTGTCTGGGGAAACCAGGCTCTGCTAGAGCAGGAGAGCAGAACCATGCGTGACTCTTGCAGGGGAAGCTCTGCTCGTGTACTGTGACCTCTCTGGGGTGTGTTGCTCACTTTGCTCTTCCTGTAAGTCGGGGTGTTTTCATGATGTGATATGAATTGGCCTTACCCCGTCTTGGGCTTTATTTAGAACAAGCAATGGCGAATTCTCTTTATTCAGAGACCAAGCAGATTTCTTAATGTTGCTCCGAACACCTGCCGAAACAAGGAACTTGAGGGCATCAGGCTTCGGCCATCCCTCCTGGCAGCCCAGGCTCAGGCTCCATCAATGGGAGGGGAGCAAACCCTGCCACTAATTCAGGGTTAACCCACGAGTCTGGTCAAAGCTGAGATGTGGTTAGCTGTGGTGTCCCTCGATGTCCCTGCCACCTGCAGCCAGCTAAAGGGTCTGAATTTCTTCAACCTTATGTCACTGTGTGCTTTTCTGCATGGACCATGTTCCAGCCCAAGAAACAGCAGGGGTTTGGGTATGAGTAGGGTCTTGTGCATCCAACTGGTGAATTGCTTTGGGACCACAAGTCCCACGGGATCCTTACTGTCTTACAGGGTTTTAATTCACTTTTGGTAGCTTCTGAATCACCTCTGCAAAGGTGTTTTCATTGGACTGATTGTTCCGTGTGTGCTTCTGATTTCAATGTTTTAATATTTTGAGGTTATTTTGTTAGAGGATTTCTTAACCTTAGTCTCCCTGTGCTAGGAGGTAGCTGTGACTCCAGTCTGTTGGATCCTGGTTTCCTACCTCTGGGGACATGCACAACTCCCCCTTTAATGAGACAGGTCATTTGGTAAGGCACAGCTGTGCGTGTCCTACCCCTGCATCCTTGCGCATTGCCTGCTTTTTATAGCATGAAATAACATGGGAGGGAGTTTCCCTGACTCACCGACTTGGAAGATCAGCAGCGTGGCTGTGCTTTCACTTGCATTTCCCAACTCTGAGCGTTAGAAATATCTTGGGGAGGAGCTGGAGAACTTTTGAGCTCAGTGGCTGCAGATGCTCTTTGACCGGGGACGGGCGATGCCACTCTGGAGCAGAGTGGCATCGCCCGTGCCCGGTCAAAGAGCGTCTGCATTCCTCAGTGCAGGGATAGGAAAAGCCCGTAAACTGAGAACTGGATCAGTTTTCTGTGTCTCCCCATGCTGGATGTCCTTCAGGAAGCTGCTTTTGATTTATATCCATGCTTTCTTCTTCAGTCTCTCCCAAGATAAAGCCTTGACCATGCTTGTTAGTCTGAATACATCATAAGCATGTACATGTGCATAAACATGCATTGCAGCTCTGTTTTAGAGCTCCTGTGCTGTCAGGGTGACAGGCTTTGCTGGTGGAGTAGGTTGGCTTCTGTGGGGTTTAAGCTTAGGTGAGCACTGAGCATGGTGAGGTTTCCCTGGGGAGACCTCGTGAAGGCAATGGATGGGGAGCTTGAAGTAGAGCCAATATTTGATGATCTGCTTGTTTGCTTAATCAGATTGGCAATAGCAAACAAATCTCAGAAAGAGAATACTGACTAGAAAAGCTTGGTTTTAAATATCGGGATTATGTTATTTTTATGTTCTCTGTGCAGCAAGGGGTGTGCACCCACACATTCATCCACAAAGGATGAAAATGAGCAGTTTTAAATAATGTTGTTTATTTAAAAATTATTTTCCCTTTCATTTCTTTTGCTCTGGAAATCAGATTTGTTTTGGGCAGTGAGAGGGCTTAACAGCTGAAGCACTGGCTTGATTCTTGCCAGTTGAAAGGCTGAACTTTAATTCTAAGGTGTCGCCCCCTGTGCTTTTGTTACAAACCCCGCAGAGGCACTTTTTTGGCATTTACACCTCCAAATATAAGTTGCAACATTCTTGTTGCTTCTGGGAGGGTGGCTCCTTTCTGACAGCTGTTGTTCCTTTGGCAACACTGTCAAGCAGCTTGAGCGGGGACTCACTCATCCGAAGCTTCCTTCCCCAAAGTTGCTTTTGCATAGGCAAATGAGGTTACCTCTCTGCGCTGTCCCTCCTGCTTTATCTGATGGTGATTCCTTGCTGTACATAGGGCAGCCAAGGGGGTTGGTATTGATGAGAGATGCTGTGCAAGCTCTGGAGTAGACCTGTGGTTTGCAGTTTGCTAATCTGTCCAGACACGGTGAACGCTTTTGCAAGAGTCAGCTTGCGCCTGCAGCAGCTCTGGGGCCAGAAAGCAGCTGTCCAGGTGGAGATGCAGATGAAGAGTTACCGAACTCGGAGTGGGGCATCCCCATGGTGCTGAGTGCTCGATGCAGTGCGTGTTGCTGGGGGGAGTGCTGCTCTCTGTAAATGCGTGTGCAGCATGGCCGGTGTCTGTTAGATGTGGTTGGCTTACAGCTGCTGTGCTCCTGGTGGGCTGCTGCTCCCCACAGTCCCTGATGGAGCGTGCGAGTGAAGCAAGAGGCTGGCTGGAAAGATCCTCCAGCTTTGCTGGCCCATACTAAGCAAGTGGTGTATTGCAGGAGCCATCAGTCTTTGTTCTGGCTGTCTCCTGAGACTGCATTGGTGGTGGCTGCCAGTCATCACAAGAGTTGTTAGGATATGGCCTCTTGTCCACAAACCATGCACAAGAGACCACAGGGTTGTGTAAAGTCCTTTAGCTCACCTTTGCTTAGCTTCTGGACCACCAGAGGTTTCAGCCTGACCAGAGTCTCCTTGGAGAGAATGCAATACCTTAGTCCTGTTGTGAAGCTCCTCTTTCTTTATATCTGATGCAACTTGCTGGGTTGCCCTGCAGGAAGGAGCACTGGAAGCTGCTTGGTAACCTGAAGACCACAGTGGAAGGCTTGGTATCCACTAGCAACCCGAACGTCTGGTCCAAGTATGGCGGTTTGGAGCGGCTCTGCAGAGACATGCACAGCATCCTCTACCACGGGCTAATCCACGACAAGGTAGGGCTCTGTCCTGCCAGCACCCCTGTCTGTGTAGCAGCTTTGGTCCCTGCCACCAGCAGCTGGGACGGTCCTGCCTGCTGTGTCTTGCTTCAGCGCTGGTAGCACTGAGTGGGTACAATGCTTGTAGCAGCTTGGGAAATGATCGAAGCAGGGACTGAGCTTGCCTGGTGAGCGCTGTAGTTGTCAGAGAGACCTGGGTGTGTGTTCTTTCTGTCTCATCCCCCTTTGACATAGTTTTGACTTGTCATACTTTGACAAGTACCTGTGCCCCCTGTGCTGAGGCCAGGCCCTCTCTCCTCTCTTCCTGCTACAGCCACGCGATGAAGCTGCATTTGCAGTGAGTCAGCCCCGTATCGTGTGCGCTTGGACAACTCCCCAGTGAGGTCTGGCAAGAGAAACCTCGCATCTTTACTGTTTCTGGTTAGCTGTGTCAATAACGGGAGCTGGCAGCTGAATCCGCACTCTGCGTGAATGGGATCTCTCTTTCCAGGCTTTTTTCTTTCATTGCAATTGCTCACCCAGCCATTCCCTCCTCTGTGGCTGCCTGGGAGAATTTCTCTTTCCCAGTTGTGTGCTGAGGCCTGAAGCTTGCAATTACCACCATAATTAATTTACAGTGGAAAGTTGAAGCAAGACTGCAGGGGCATGCCCGGGGACAGGCTTCCCATCGAGGCTCTGCCACCCAGAGAGCCACGTAGAGAGTGATGCAGAGGAGCCCCAGGCAGCTGCATGGGCCAGCTGGGTCCAGGAGCAGGAAAACCGCACCTATGCAATGCTGCACCCAGCTAATAAACCTCCAGGAAGACCCAGGCTGGCAAGTCATCACAGGGTGCTTTGCTCCCTGGCTTTATTAGGTTTGCAGTCAGCGCTCGTTATGGTGCTGCTCCCTTCCAAGTGGTGCGGATTGCAGGCCGCCTTTGGGAGATCTGCAGAGTGAGAAGGTGAGGAGTGCGGTGCTCCCTTCTGATAGACGTGCTATTAATAGGCTTCAGGAAGTGAGACTGAAGTGGCTTACACTTGTCTGTCTATTGGTGACAGCTCATGTCAGACCTGCAAAGCAGGACAGCGTGTTGCCTTCCTTGATGCTGTTACTATGGGCAAAAGTAGCTCTTTTACTTAGAAACGTCTGCCCTGCTTGGGCACGTGTGACACCAATCACACTATAAGAGCTGCAAAGCGGATGCTGTAAAAATACAGGTTCCTAACAGCAGTTTTCTCACAGTTGTTCCAGGGAAACACTTCCTTTTATTTATTTATTTTCTTAACGACTTTTTTCCTACAACTAGGAATAAAAAAAAAAAGTGAAAAATTCCATATGTTCCTGTTCAGAAAACTAGGGTAAGAGGTTTTTGAACTTCAGAGTGAATTTTGTTTGTCCAGAAAACCCCAATTGCATCTACAGGACTAAAATTGCCATGTTAGTTCTCTAGCCCAAACCAACCCCCCAAACAAATAAACCACAAAACAGAACCCATTCCTCTGACGCTTGTGAAAGAGGAAACAGAGAGGGAGGAAACAAAAAATAATAAGCATTTTGGTGAAGAGAGACGTTTAGGGGCTGTGTTTACAACCAGTAGAGTAGTGAGATAAACAGCAATTCTGCTGCAGTTCCTCTAATGGGAATAACTGAGAGAAAAACAACTTATTCTCTGAGTACAGCTGAGGCAAAGACAGGAAAGACAGCAGCAGCAGAGAGCTGATGTCTTTGCTGGGGTCAGCCACGCTGGTGTCCTCAGTGGTGGCAGGCATCAAAGACAACAATGGCTGCTACTTCTGGTAGAATGTGTTTCTCCTTGTGTGCCTTTGCTGGGGTCTGACTCTGCGGTGCCGAGGTGTCAGGACTCCCCTCCTTGAACTTGGCAGACCTGCTGTTGGCCTTTAGGATCTTTATTGCTTTGCAGGAGGGATGTGACCCCTTCGATGCCATGTCCCATCCCTGTCCTCAGTCCTCTCCTGTCTCCACAATATGATGGACTGGGATCTTACCTGCTGGGAGAGAAGCTGGGGGGAATGTGTTGTCTTGTCACGTGGGGCTGACCACAACTGGGAAGTCACTGTAGGAGGAGCAGTGGACAACTTATCTGCATCAAGCCAGTGTTTTTTGACTTGATCACTCCACTGTAAAGCAGTGCTGCTCCTCTGTCATCTATTTTCTGGCCCATCTTGCCAGGTTTAGGGGCTGTCCTCTGATGGTAGCGTGGTGCTGATGAGGAGTGTTTTCATTTAACTGGGACGTGGTGGTCTCTAACCGTGCCTGTCCCGGGCAGGTGTGCTGCAGACAGAAGGATTACTGGCAGTTCGTGAAGGACATTCGCTGGCTGAGTCCCGGCTCTGCTCATCACCTGGAGAAGGTGGGTTCTGGGGTGGCCTTGTGTGCCCACAAGGGAGGGGAGAGGGCTGTGAGCCTCACCACTGGGATAGCAGCACCATGGCTGTTGGCCTGCCATGAGTGTAGCAGCTCCATGGCTTGTGGAGACTGAAGCAGCGTGTGTTTGTGTACAAGCCACGTCCTGGGAACTCGGCATGGCTTGGGCTGAGACAATCGACTGCTTATTTCTCCCAGGCCAGTCTCCAGCTCGGCTGGGCTGGGTGCAGCAGGCATCACCAAGGGAACCGGCACAAGCGGCACTTGTGTGTGTGCAGGGGGGGTTCACGCCTCCATGCAAATCTCTAAAGGTCTGGGCTGTCCCATTTCTGGGTTGTGCCTTGACCATGCATTTGATTCTCCTGTTCCTGGCTTGTGCTGACCGCTGGTGCATGGAGATGCTCTAGGCTGCCCCGTGCCGATGTCCATGGCCCCCACTGCGGCTGGGAACAAAGGACTGAGCACTGGTGGTCCCTGTGTCCACCCTGCTGCTGGGGGTACACAAAGTGTGACTTCAAGCTGAGGTGTTTCGCTTTCCAAGCTAATGTTTCAGCAAGAACCTGCCCATCGTGGATTTGGGAGCTTGGGGTCCCTCCAGGTCAGGGGTGAGGCACACGAGTGGGAGAGCATGCAGGAGAAATTCATAATGCTGATGGCTGTCAGAGGACTTTGGTCACTGACTGACCTTTGAAGCACTGTTCACCCCCAGGGCTTTTGCCTCGCTGGTGGCTGGGGAGCTGCTGGGGCATGTCCTTCCCTCTGACAGTGACTGGTGTTGGAAAACTGCTGTTACTGGGGTGGGGAAACCAAAGCTGTGTGGTGGAACAACCCCAGCTCCCCAGCTTGCCTCTGCGTGCCTTAACCTGTGATTGGTGTCTCTTTCCAGTTCATCAGCCTGCTGGAGAGCGGCCAGCCTGACCCAGAGGGCCTGGGGGACCAGGCCATCGCACAGCTGTGGCTGCAGCACAGCCTGCAGTGCCACTGCCTCTCGGCACAGCTGAGACCGCTCCTGGGCAACCGGCAGTACATCAGGAAATTCTACACAGGTAAAGAGAAGCAGGCCTTTTCCTTCTTCCTATGAAAACATCTAGATGGTGGCGTTTCAAAGCTACATGGTAGTGAGGAGGGGCAGCAGAAAAGGTGGTTTGCGTGTGAGCAGACAGTCGTGTCAAACCACATGGGTGAGAGGGACCCCCCCAAGCAGCAGTTTTCTCTCCCCAGACACTGCCTTCCTGCTCAGTGACGCCCACGTCACGGCCATGCTGCAGTGCCTGGAGGCTGTCGAGCAGAACAACCCCAGGCTTCTGGCTCAGATCGACACCTCCATGGTGAGTTGTCTGGGATTTTCCATCTGGCTCTCTCCAGATGCCGGCTGACTGTGGCTGCTTGTGCGACATCTCATTCAGGGCACACAGAGCCCTTGGACAAGGGGCTGGACTTGGAAGCAGCAAAAAGAGCTACTCCAGGAGGGGAGGAGAGCCGTGAACTGGTCTCTGCACTGCCTGCGCAAACCCGGCAGGGGTTGGGGTGGGGCAGGTGGCTGTGTGGAGCCTGGAGAGAGGCACCCCACTTCTGGCTGGCATCAGGGATCTGAATATGAGAACCAGTTCTTTTTAAGGGACACCTCTGAAGCTGTCTCCAACAGTCCCAGGCTTCAGGGCCAGCAAGCAGAGCTGCCCTGTCACAAGGGACAGGCACCCTGGGAGGGGCTGGGCAGCACCCCAGGACACCTGGGTGCTCAGTCGCACTGGTGATGCCAGTGACCCCGCCTGAACAGCCCCCCACCAGCTGCCTCCTCCCCAGAGCAGGGAAACAGCGTCCGCTTTCTTTGCACAGAGCTCCCCAGCAGAAGGCAATTAATGAGGCTTCGTTAAATGGGGGCTGTGTTCTTTCAGCTGGCTGGCACGTCACTGCCATCCCTGTGCGTGTCAGATCCTTCTGCTGGGACAAGAGAGGCGTGTGACCACGACGCTGAAGGACACGAGAGCCATCTGCCTGGGGCGCTGGGCCGCCTGGATCGTTTTGCTGAGACCGTGGTAATTTCTCATGTAGCTGTGAACAACACACCGCTTCCCTTCTGCGCTGCCGCGTTTTTCCCTCCCCATCCTCCTGCCCCCAGCACTGCTGCATCCTTTGCTGGTTGGTGACCAGGCGCTCGCAGGTTGATTCCATTCCATTGCTGCTTCCTTGACGTGTAGCCCCGTAAATGCGGAATTATTGATGATGCCACCTCTCTTCAGCTTACCAGGAGGAGTGACGGTCCGCCTCCGGTGACCAAGAGTCAGAGCCTGACTGCCCTCCCTGCTTCCCCGTATACCCCTGCTGCAGGCTGCACGCAGCAGCGCTGCTTTGGGTCCTTCTCCAGCCTCCACCATCCAGCCTCCTGTGGCCTCTCAGGTAACAGGGGTGGGCTGGGAAGCTCAGGTTAGATCCGTAAAGACTTTGCCTTTTTTTTCTGCCCTTGGATTCATTATGCTGGATGGGTGTGAGGAGATCTCTGCCCTTGCTGGGAGGGAGATCCCCAGCCTTTGCCCATGGTGGGTGGGTGTGCCAGCATGAAACCACAAGCTTATTGTGCAGAGTGTTTTGCTTGTGCCAGGGTATGGGACATTCTGCTCCTGCCTCTGTCCAGACAGGAGACCAGCGAGCTCCTTTGTCAGCTCCAGTGCCAGCCAGCCCCAGGACCACAGCCCGTCCACCCGGTCATCCTCCTTCAGTGAGGGCAGGTCCCCTCTGGAGCAGTCCGGCTCTATCAACCGCTTCCACCTTCCCTCACCCAAAGACCCCTTCTCTCCGGCCAGCGAGATGAGCTCCAGCACCACCAGCCAGAGTGAGGACACTTGGACAGGGAGTCAGGATGATCCACAGAGCGATGCCAACGACGGGCCAGAGTATCTGGCCATCGGGAACTTGGGGCGCCGGGGCCGGGCGTGCAGCAGTGCCAGCACCATCAGCACCAAGAGCAGTAGCTCCAAACTCTTCTCCTCCAGTAGCTCCCAGAAGCTGGACTCGGTCTCATCCCTGGGAGAGCAGGGGGCAAGCGGAGGAGGAAGCAGGGGCCTCAGTCTGTTGCGCCGGTCCAGCTTCTCAGAGGGACAGTCATCAGCTCCACAGGGCATCCTCAAAAAGAGCCATGTGCGCTCGCACTCCGACACCAACGTGGCTTCGGGAAAGTTGCATGGTAATGGGGCAGATTTTCTGGGATGGTTTTAGGGTGTGGGAGTCCCTGGTACCAGGAGGCTGATGCTGGCCGCTCCATGGACTGGGTTGGTGTGAGGAACAGTGGGCGAGCAGGTGGGAAATGTGGTCTTTGCCCTTAGTTTTCCTGCTCCACGCTGAAGTGATGGGCTGACATCTTGCTTCCCAGAACTCCCTGGGCCAGTCTGTTATTGGTATTGGCAACTTTTACCAAAAACTTTGAAAATGGCAGTGATGCCATAGCATTAGCTGTCCTGCTTCCCTGCTGGTCTTGCCCAGCTGGGCCATGGGGCCATGGCAGGGCACTGGATGGGGGTTTATCTTTCTGGCAGGAGTCATCCTACCAGTAACCTGCTGGGTCCTCCTGTGCTCTTGAATGGGTGAATGCATGGTGGGGAGGAGTGGGATGTGAGGGGACGACCAGTCTGTGGGGGAGTCTGCCCTACCATTGCTGCCTTCGTGGCAGAAGTGGAGGTCCTTGCTGAGTGGTAACCAGTCTGTCTGTTTTCTCTCCCTTAACGCTGCTCTTCCTACTCCTCTGTCTGCCCAGGAGGCCTCAGGGATATCACCATTATAATAGAAGATCCAGTGGCAGGTTTGGGAGCCAGTGTAACAGCCCTTCATTAGTGATCATTGCATCAAGTTCAGGATTTCCATCAACCCATTAGTGTCCATTTAAAACCCAAAAATATTTCTTTCTTCCCTGTGTCCCAGCTGGTGCTTTGGAGGATGGTCAGGTTTATGCATGCAACCTGACTGAAGATCCCAGCTCGTTTTTTGGGAGCAGCAGACCAGACCTAGAAGGGTGCCCAGCTCCCCTGCATGGCATTAGGGAGCACTGGCCACCCAGTCCCTGAGCTGCATCCCCTGCCCTCCCCTCCACTCCACTGCCTTGGGAGCCAGAAGTTGTTTCATCCTTCAGCTAGCAAATAAGGGCTGTCAGCTAGGCAGGCGTGGGCTTGAATGTCTTATTTTTCTTTTCTTTTAGTGAATCTGCAGCACAGGGAGGTTTGATGTTGGCTGAGTTCAGCTATGTCCCAACCAGCCATGCTGGTACCCACAGCCAGGAATCCTGGATGCTCTTCTGTTGGCTTGGGGCAGGTTTCCGCACAAGCAGAAGGTGCTGCCATCTCTCTGCCCCACAGGCAGAAAGAGTTGGCAGCTCAAAAAAAGTGATTGTTTTCTTCTGCAACTGCTCAACAGCAGCAGCACTGGGTTTGTCGTGCTCACATCTGGATGCTGAGGGCTCTGTGGCTGGGAGGGCTCCTTCCTGGGGGTGGTGGGCACCCAGGACTGGTGATCACGAGGTTGTTTCTGTGCTGGTTTTCAGCAGGCTTGAGGTGGCTGCAGGAGACCCTTCCAGGTTGCAGCGATTAGCTGTTAGAGCTAATCCCATTCCAATGGGTCTCCTTTGTCACCCAGCCTGTGGGGTGGGTTGATCTCAAGCCCCATCCTGGTAGCTACCGCTTCCTGGTCTTGGCAGGGAGATGCTGATGTTGGTGAGCTTGGAAGCCTCCAGCCACGTCAGGGCTATGGCATGAAGCTGGGAGCGAAGAGGAGTAGGAGGTGCAGAGGATGGGGTTGCCCTTCTGTTGTGCTCGGTTTGTGGGGATGTCAGCCAGCCCCTGCCCCATGTCCACACCCATATGCTCTTGTCCCGCTCCAGTCAGGGTATTTTCAGTCTCCTTCAGCAGTCCTCCGGTCACCCAGCCGCTCCTTCCGGGGCCATGGCTTTCTGAAGAGCACCAGCTGGTGTTCCTCTGTTCCAGCTCCTGGCAGTCCCCACCGGCTCAGCCCAGCGGGGACTCGCACCACGGTGTGTGTGTGGGGCAGGGCCCTGCTCACGGCCGGTGTAGGTCACCTTGAGCACTGCAGCCCAGACACCTGAGTTGTGTGCAGGGAACCCTGGCTTCTCATTGAGCATGTCCTTCAGATGCCTCCTTCCGCTGTTGTCCAGGCTGCTTTGCAGGACTGGGAGGCCCACAGATCCCTTGGCTGTTCAGGTTTCCCCTTGCCTCCTAACTCTTCCCTGGGGGTTAACTATTTCCTCGGAGATGCTCCAGCAGGAAGAAGGGGACTGGCAGAGGTGCTTTCTGGAGGCTGTTATGTCCCCCTGCTCTGCTAGTGGTAAAGAGAGGAAGGCTGAGGACTTGACTGCTCTGTGGCTCTTGTGAGCTTCAATCCTTTCCCCTTCTCCTCTCCTGCCTGAAATGCCCATCTGGTTTTGTCCCCTCCCGGGCTTGCCCTCAGCTGTGGCTCGGAGCAGGAAGGATGTCCCTCCTTGCTTCCCATCCATTTGTGCCTGCCCATGCGATGCTGAGCCCCTCTCATTTCATCCTGCTCAATGGCTGGGCACCTCTGTGATACTGATGTGTGCCTGGTGTCGTCTTCCCTTCCAGAGTCCCACGCTGATCCAGGCGGAGGGAGGGGGCCAGTCTCTGCTTCCACCCAGAGCAGTGAACTGAGTACATCCAGCTCCCTCTACATGGAGTACGGTGAGTGCAGCCAGCGTCAGCGGGGATGCTCGCTCCCGGTCAGGCTCCTCTGTCAGCTCCAGTGGCCTTGTCTCCTGGCACCTGCTTGCCAGATGCCGGTTGGGCACTGACAGGGCTCATTTGCAGGGGGATAGCAGCAGGTCCCTCCCTTATCTTTGTCTCTTCTTTTCTAGACTCTGGCCAGTACCTGAGCTCAGGGGAAGGGATGTTCCGAAGACCCTCAGAAGGGCAGTCCCTCATCAGCTACCTCTCTGAGCAGGATTTTGGCAGCTGTGCAGACCTGGAGAAGGTGAGGAAGGCAGCAGAAGCCTGGGTGCATTGGGGAACATAACTTACTGCAGGTCCAGTGATACTTCCCTCTGTGGGGAAGATAATCCCGTAGTGTTTCCTGCTATAGAGCTGTGCACAGAACTTCGAGGTTTTGTTCCCCAGTGGTGTCTGGCAGCCCGGATCTGCCCAGGCAGCATGTGCACAGCAGCTTTGCAACCCATCAGGGCTCCTTAGGGACACGTGCTGACTCCCCAGAGTGGATGTGTTGCACATCCTCTTCATAGGATGCCCCTTGTGTTTAGTGAGTAGTAAGATCTTTCCTGTCACAGGTGGGAAACATGATTTTACCAAGTCTTCCTAGTTTCTCCATGGTACAGCTTTGAATGCTTTTGCTCTTGCCTTGCAGGAGAATGCCCACTTCAGCATTTCGGAGTCCCTGATCGCTGCCATTGAGCTGATGAAATGCAACATGATGAGCCGGCAGTTGGAGGAAGAGGAGGAAGACAGCGACAAGGAGATCCAGGAGCTTAAACAAAAGATTCGCATTCGGCGCCAGCAGATCCGCACCAGGCACATGTTCCCTACCTGCCAGGAGATGGGCTCAGACAGTGGGTGATGTCTTTTGGGCTTATCAGCTAGTGGGATGTGGGTTTTCTGTTCGTTGCTTGTCCTTAAAGTGTCCTGCCTTCCTGCCTGTTTGTGGGAAATAATCCAGTTGCTACTAAGGTGTTGCAGAGATATGTGAAACTGTGCTGCTATTGAAGACCATAACAGGACTGATACTGTACATTGATGACACTTGTGTGCTGCTCACGCTGACTTCTGGAATGTAATTTTGATTTGAACCCATAGTGTTTTCCATCGTCAACCTTCATCCCTCCCTGCCTGGCCATACCTGACTATCAACATCTCCCTTAGCTGTCAGTGACCCTTCAGATGCTTCCATTGATGGCCTGTCTGTGTTGCATTTCTCCCAGGTCTTATGGCAACAGACAGTGGGTCCCAGTTCAGCTCCCACGGCTCCATGCGGCTATCTGACTCTGGCTCTGCGGAGGATGTGGAGGAGTACGAGATCCGAGGTAGGAAGGAATGGCTGTGCTGGGAGACACACTTCTCCTTGGTGTGGTTGTGTTGAGGTCAGTCCAAAAAATCCCTCTGGCCTTCAAGGTGGCTTTTGCCAAACAAATTGCTGAATTCTGAGCATGAGCAGAGCAAAGTTTCCCTCATGTGGTGGCATGGCTTTTCTTTGAGATCTTCTGTAACCCTCCAGCATTCAGTGCTTCTGGCTGGTGTAGGTGGTTTCCATTTCATTGCCAGATCCACACAGTGGCTGCCACAGCTGGAGAGAAATCGGAGAGCTGCCATCCTGCTCTCCTCCTCCCCAGGCAGGAGGACCCGCAGCTCTGACCACTCTCTTGGGTGGCAGTGGTGGGCGCTGGTCATATCCTGACCAGTAATATCTGTAGTCTCTGCTCCTGGCAGCTTGGGTGGCTGAGCTTATTGCCCACAGGAGACCTGTCTGGGTCCCTGGGTGTCCCTTCAGAGCCTTTTCATTCTCCCGGATGAATGACTTATTCTCAGCAGTACCTCCATCTCACTGACTTTAAAAAGATGATGGAGCAGTCCAGTGTCCAGCTATAAACGTCGTGTCTCTTGACTGTTGACAGCAAAGCCTTTATTTCAACCCCTGAGGGCTAGATTTTGGACTCAGTTTTGAAGCCCACGGAGTGGTGTGTGAATTCAGTTCTGGGCTTCTCTCATGCGAGTGCTGCTCTTGTATGATGCCCTTTCTCTTTGGCCTGGCCAAAGCACTGAAGTCAACTGTTTTGTCATCACCGTGTTATACAGATGGTAACGATGGATCTAACCTGATTCAAATGTCCAAGAACGGCCTCTCAGTGTCAATGGCTTCCTTGTTCTCAGGTAGTACCCCGCAGTGCTGCCCTGCGGCACGCGTGCGTGTGTGTGTGCAAGGTGTGTGTGTCTGTGCACGTGCACACGTCTCAGAAATCTGCCTGATTTGGGAACCATAGACATTATCATCCAGACATCAGCAAGAAAAGCCATGGCAGGATGATACATCAGGATGGAGCGGAGAGGAGGTGGAGGAGCTCTGCCGTGGGCTCCATCCCCTGGGGTGTTTTGCCGTGCAGTATTTTGGAGATACCAAATGTGCCTGCTGTGGTGAAGACCTGTCTTGCCTGGGGTAGGCCTTGGTGGGGCGATGGCACAGCTTTGTGGCTCTGTAGCTGCTGAAAGCTGAG
The DNA here is from genome assembly GCF_000690775.1 of Eurypyga helias. NCBI lineage: Eukaryota > Metazoa > Chordata > Aves > Eurypygiformes > Eurypygidae > Eurypyga > Eurypyga helias. The sequence continues at coordinate 16,686 of NW_010271883.1, forward strand.
CCTGGGCTGGATGAGAGCAGAATTTGCTACAGTGTGGGACCAGGTCTGTGTCCCAGGAGTTTTGGGGAGTGTTATCCTGCTTCACTTGTCAGAGCTGGCATGCCATAGCTCTGATCTGAACCATGGCCAACACTTCCCATCCTGCTCAGACTTGACTTGGAGAAGGAAAGAAGTCCTGGAGGGAGAAGTAGTGAAAGTAGACAGTGCACAGTTTGTTTGCCCTGGAGGCCCAAGGCACCGGGATCATGGGCAGCTAGGTCTTGCTTAGCGTTTTTATTTTTTACAGTACTTCTAGATAATCCTTCTGGTCTGCTGGTGGGATTTAAATAACCCTCCTGTGATCCCTGTTTGCATTATCAAGGGAAGAGCCTACACGGACTGCTGCTGATCCCTCCCGGCAGGCGTTCAGCACCAGCACGTTGCTCCTGCCAGTGCTGCTGGTGCTCAGAGCTTCCCCGTCGGCCCCACTGTGTCCTGTGTGTACAGCCCAGGGGTTTAATCCAGGGGGGCTCCTCCTGGCCTGAAGCTGGTATATGGGGCCTGGTGTGACATCCTTGGGTTTGGGGGCTCTTCAGGAGCCTCCTGGGGACTATCCTACCTGGTGAAAGCATTGGCAGTGGAGGCATTTTGGGCAGCTAACTGGGGGCTTTTGGGAAGTGTCTGCAGTTTAGATTAGATATCAGGATAAAATTCTTCATGTAGAGGTTGATGAGCCACTGGGACAGGTTGCCCAGAGAAGCTGTGGATGCCCCATCCCTGGATGTCTTCAAGGCCAGGCTGGATGAGGCTTTGAGCAACCTGGTCTAGTGGAAGGTGTCCCTGCCCATGGCAGGGGGTTTGGAACTAGATGGTCTTTAAGGTTCCTTCCAACTCAAACCATTCTATGATTCTGTGATTAAGGTTGGGGAGGGAGTGGTGGCTGGATCGCAGTGCTAGCCCCCACAGGAGCCTATGGTCAGATCTGGCGCTCTCTGCCATCCCTGAGATGGGATCCCAGTGCCTGGGCGTGCCTGCTCTGCCTCCCTGTAATGCTTGACCCGTCCTGTGCTGCGTGTGCCCCACTGTTTGCTCATGTTCGTCCTAGTCTAGGACCATGCAGGGTCTTCCCGCACTGAGCCAAAGGCACCAGCGCATGGTAGGTATGTCTGGCTGGTACCCTACATGGTTGGGAGTCTGTGTTTGCCTGAATTCCCTGTTTTCTGCAGCTAGAAGTCTGTTTGTATGATGAAAGTATGCAGATTCCTTAGCATTAGAATACTTCCCTGTGCCTGTTTCTAGCCACGGATGTCAAACAAGGAGAGTCCATGCTGATCTCCACTGGCATGAGTCTGTAAATTTATGAGTGAGAGTGGGACTTGCTCCCCTTCCTGCCAGGGCAGCCCCACTCTGATGGCTGGGGGAGTGGCTCTCTGCTCAGCTGGGCTGCAATCCCCAGGACCTGAGTGTGCGGTTGGTGCCTGGCCAGGATTCAGATGGACTCTCTTTGGGTGTGCGTAGCCAACTTGCTCGGGGTGGAGGAGCAGGGAGCTCGAGCCGTGCCTCCCTTAGCCAGGACCTGGGCCACCGGGTCAGGAGGAGCTGCGAGCATGTTTTGGGGTAGTGTAGTTGCTGCAGACGCTGTTTCTAGAGCTCCCCAGAGGTATAAAAAAGACCTGCTGGGCTGAAGGTTGTGGCGTTGGCCTCTCTTCTGTCCTGACCTGAACTACTTTCCCCCCATGTACCTGCCTTCCCTTTCTGGGACCCTGTATCGAAGCAGCATTTCTACCTGCTTCTGCCAACCTTGTACTGCGGGAAGTCTCCCATCCCAGGGGCCTTCTGCCATTGAGATGAATACCCTGTAGGGATTTAATGTCAAAAGCTGCCAGAGTGAAAGGAAGAGATTAGTGATGAATGTACCGCTGGGTACCGCTTGGTACCAACAGGTTGTTGGGGAGCTGAAGGAGGGAGCAGGAGCCCGGTGTCCTGCACCTTACCTTGGACCCCTCCCTCCTGGAGAGATGGGTCTGTGGGCTCTGCAGAGGGCTGGCCCCCGTGGCTGCTGGCCCACTCTCTGCACGGGTGCTGACATGTCTTGGGGTGCTGGGCTTAGCCTGCCAGCCTCTGTGGTCGCTGTGAAGCTGTGGCACGGCCCCCCTCTGACCTTACACGTTGTGGTCAAGTGGAGAGGAAGGCTCTGCATCCCATTGCTAATCCCTTGCAGCATCTGTACTATGTGTAGAGAGCTACTAAACCTTTCTAACTTTCTGTCCAGCCCTCCTAGCTCCTGTGTGCGTACTGTTTCAGGCCATGTCACCACTAGGACTTGCTCTGTGACCTGTACCTGCAGCCACTTGTCTTCCCCAAACCCCAGGCTCACCATTTTCACAGCATCCCACCGTGTCCTTCCCTTGTAACTCCGACAGCCGACTGATTAGACTGCACCTCTCCTTGCTGCTCAGTGCCCTTGGTAGAAGTTGATGCTGTAGTTCACATGCTTTTGAACAGCTTGATGAGTTTTACAGTGAAGCTTTGGTTTGAAATGAGTGTGTGTCCCTGCCCTGCCCCATCTGCTCCACCTTGTCTGTTTGTGATTCAGATGCAGACATCAAGAAGAACCCAGACTCCAGCAGGAAGTCCTTTGTCTCCTCGGAGTGCATGTACGTCTTCGACTTGTGGCGAGATATCTTGGTACCAAGTTCCCCTTCCTGCAACAACTCTGCTCCTCCACGTCCACCGGCTGCTGTTTTGCATGGGAGTGGACATCACTCCAGCTGGGTCCCAGTCTTAAATTTGGGAAGCAGCACCTGGGATGATCAGAATCACTCACATGTTACATGAGCATGAGGTAGATACGATGTGAATTGGTGTCAGGAGAGATCTCCGTACCTCCCAGTAGGTAAGAGGCTGGGGAGAGGACCTGGCACATCTTGGAGCGCCTGGACTGGCTGCTGGCTCTGAGCTTCCCCTGCCTCCTCCTCAGCTGGGACGGCCTGTTAGACTAAGTGGTGCTGCTGCCTTCTCTCCACCCCTCGCTGCTGTGCTGTGGCCCAGACGTGGAACTGCTGGTACACGGTGATGCTCAAACTCTGTGCAGTGCAGCAGTAGCTTGAAGTGCTCAGTCCTTCCCCAGTACTGCCCTGGGGTGGAGAGGTGGGGGCTGTGGGGGGAGTGAATCACAACCTGTTTTAAGCAGAGCTGCTGTGTTAATGCTTTGGAAGCAAAACCCCTTGGGCTGCAGGGACTCCTCTGCTCGTTGGGTGGGATACAAAGCTGTGTCTGTGCTTGGCAGCTTCTTGGGTAGGTTTGTACTGGTAGAGCAGTTACTTGTGGCTCATACAGACACCAGCTCTCACTTTGCAGCTTCCCCTGCAAACAGGCACAGGTTTTGCTGAGTGAGGTGTTTTGCTTGTGTCTCTAAACAGTTATTGTCATGCCATGAGCCAGCTTTGCTTGGGGCAGCTGCAAAGACAGAAATCAATCAGGTATATCAATGTCCATGTAGTGGTGCAGAAATAAGGTATCGGAGTTGAAGGGAGAATCTTTGGCCTGAGCTGGGACTGGCATCAGGGGTTGTGAGGGGGCATAGCTGTGAGACCCAGTACTAACTGCTCCCTTTGCTGTCTAGATCCCACTCCTTCCTCAATTCCAACTCGGCGGAGGCTGTGGCCATGGGCTTGCTGAAGCAGTTTGAGGGCATGCAGCTCCCGGCTGCCTCTGAATTGGAGTGGCTGGTCCCTGAGCACGACGCCCCGCAGAAGGTAGGGGTGTGAGTTCCCAGTCACCAATTGCATTTGAAGTTCCCCAAACCCCAGCTTCAGCCCCCTGCCCAGGGGCTTTGCTAGTCCCGGTGATCCCTTTGTGGAGCTGGAGGAGGGGTTTTGTCTGAGCTCTGGAGGTGGGTGCAGCCAAATGGGGCTCTGCCACTGGAGCCTGCTACAGCAGAGTGCCCAGATCCCTGGGGACATCCCTACTTCAGCCTCCATTTATCTGGAGCAGCAGCTTGGTGCCTGGGCGTTTTCCAGAGGGCTGCGGTTGCAGGTTTCAAGGCAAGCCAGCCAGATGCATTGCCTTTGCGGCACTAGGCAGGGGTCTAACCCTCTTGCCTGCCTCTCCCAGCTCCTGCCCATCCCCAACTCTCTGCCCATCTCTCCTGACGACGGAGAACATGCCGACATCTACAAGCTGAGGATTCGGGTGCGCGGAAACCTGGAGTGGGCCCCACCGCGACCACAGATCATCTTCAACGTTCACCCAGCCCCAACGTAAGGACCTGTGCGGCCAAGGACTCTCCCGGGGCCTGCCCTGTCCAACCCTTTTCTATCCTCTCCCTCCCACTTGCGCGCTGGGGATTCCTTGCTCTGAGCCTGGTAAATCCATGGTGGTCACCAGTGGCAGCTGTTGCTGTGAGATGGAGCCAGTGCCTGCGGTGTGTGCACCGGGGCACAACAGGGCTTTTCCCCTTGGCTTGTTGTCCATGCTGTAGTGGCCCAGCATTTGGCCATCTCTGCCATCCAGCCCTGTGCCAGTGCCTGTCCTCTGGTGCCAGGTGCCATCAGGGCAGGACTCATGTGAGTCGTCTTCTGTCTTTGGGCAGGAGGAAGGTGGCTGTGGCCAAGCAGAATTACCGGTGTGCGGGCTGTGGCATCCGGACGGAACCTGGTGAGTGCTGGGACCCTGTAGCTGGAGAGAGGGGAAGAACTGGTGAACAAGTAGGAAGATGCAGAGTGGGTGGGTGGTGGCAGAGAGCACAAGGTCACTGGGGGAACAGTGTGCTGCCTTTGCCAGCTCTGCCTGCACGTCAGTGTACAGCACCTGCACAGGAGTCACCTTCCCCAGAAGGTCACGGGGCTGGTGGAGGCAAAGAGCAGCCAGCCTGCCCTTCAGAGGGTGTTCCAGGTGGTGGCTTTTCTAAGGCAGAGTTCTGTTGGCCTCCTAAAGCTCCCGGCAGGTCCTGCTGTGGGTATGGCTCTTTGACCAACTATCTTTCCCAAATGTGTAGGTAGGTGTGGCTGCACGGGACCAGGCTGTGGTCCCAAAAGCTTTTGCAGGCAGTAGAGGTTCTTGCAGAGGCCAGTGCTGAGCACTCTGGGGCTAGAGGAGGTTCTGGCAAGGCAGACTGCATTGCTTGTTGGAGTTGCTGAGTGATGTTGGGAGTCCAGTATGTGGTTGGGTAGCGCCAGTGCCTCGGCTGACCTCCCCATTTCCTTGGGTTTGGCCAGATTACATCAAGCGGCTACGGTACTGTGAGTACCTGGGGAAGTATTTCTGCCAGTGCTGCCATGAGAATGCCCAGATGGTCATCCCCAGCCGCATCCTGCGCAAGTGGGACTTCAGCAAGTACTACGTGAGCAACTTCTCCAAAGATCTGCTGAGCAAAATTTGGAGTGACCCACTCTTCAACGTGCAGGATATCAATCCTGCCTTGTACCGGAAAGTGAAATCTCTCAACCAAGTGTGGGTAAGACCCGTCCCATGCTTTCCTGAGTGCGGTTTGGGTGAGGTGGGTGGCTGACAATTGTAAACCGTGTTCCAGGGAAGCTGGGGAGAAGCAGATATTTCTGGTTTTGAGGCTTAAAAACCCAGCGCCGTGGGTTTCCATTCACATCTTGTTCTCCATCTCCAGTAACACAGGAATTTCAGAAGGAATTTCTGCATAGCGTCGAGCTGGGCTTTGGTTTATCTCCTGGCACACATGACAATGGTTATGCTCACTTTGCCCTGTGTGGTGTAAACACTTGGGTAGCAAAGGAGCAGCAGCTGAGTAGCAGCAGTTGTTTCGGCAGCACAGGAAACAGGGCAAACCTGCTTGGCCAAGGACTGTGCTCTGTTTACTCATTTTTGTATCCCCCCTTCCTTTCCAGCTGCTGCGAATCCAGCTTTTCCACATGAAGAACATGTTTAAGACCTGCCGTCTAGCTAAAGAGTGAGTCCCAGGCTGTGAGGTGAAGCTGTTTTGCTGTCCTGGATCTGTCCTGTGGCAATTTGCACTGAGGATCTGTGCAATGAGCAACAGTGGGAGAGGGGAGTGGAGGGAGGGGACTTAGTGGAATCTCTTTGCTCTGAGCTCTGGTTTCTCTGTCCTGCAGCCTGTTAGATGCCTTTGATGCGGTCCCTGGCCACTTGACAGAGGATTTGCACCTCTACTCACTGAGTGACCTCAGCGCCACAAAGAAGGGAGACCTGGTGCCTCGCCTGACAGAGCTCCTGAAGGCAGGCAGCCTGCATGTGGAGAAGTGCATGGTAAGGCCTCCTCACCTGCTTCCTGCACAGCTTTGCATCCCCGGGAGCACCCTCTGGAGCAGGCTTTGCTTCATTGGGAGGAGTTTGACATGCAGGGTAGCCACCAAATTATCTGATTCGATGCTAGCTGTTCCTGCCTGCTCCACAGAGCTGCTAACCAGAACATGTGGGATGTTTCTTACCCTATTTTGGCTCTCCCTCCATCCCCATCATCTTGCTGTGCTCCATGCTGGGGAAGGGCTGTTTTTTCCTCACCTTTTCTCCTTCCAGCTGTGCCAAGCCAAAGGCTTCATCTGCGAGTTCTGCCAGAATGAGGGTGACATCATCTTCCCTTTTGAGCTCAACAAGTGCAGGACATGTGAAGGTGAGATGCTGGAGAGAAACAGAGAGCGGATGGACCCCGGGGCCACCAGGGTCTGCCTCCAGTTTGAGTGGCATTTGTGCCAGCGGGAGGTAGAGCAGCAGGCAGTCGGGTTGTGACTGCGGCTAGCAAGTGTCTGGGAGTCCCGGCTTCCCTTCTGCTCTGGTTACAGGACAGGCTGCAGCCTGCACACAGCTCCCCTTCCCAGCTTGGGTGGTGGGAGCTGACCTTGTATAGCAGAGAAAGCTTTGTCTCTGCCCTTCCTGCCTGCCAGGAAATCCCCAGGCCCCTTCAGGAGTCATCCTCGATAATGCCGAGTACTGACAGCTTGGGGCCAACCTCTGAACTGTCTTGAAATGGCTCCTGACAACATAGTTTGGCAGGTGCAGTGCCAGGGAAAACTTGAGGCAGAATCACAAAATTTTAGGGAGGCACTTTGTGCAGAGCAGGAAACCTCCCGCTTGTTCTCCCAAAGGCTTTTCAAGCCAGTGCAGGGATCCTGCAGCATGACTTCCTGCTGCTTCCAGAACATTGCTGGACTCCTGCATCTGGTGCTTGTTCTGCCACAGCTTTGGTTTGAAATGTCCTCCTGGACAAGCCTGGAGCACCCCTTCCCGGGGTGTGGAGCGTCAGGCAGCCCGTGTTAGCCTCTGCCAGCTCTCAGCCAGACTCTCCCTCTTTCCCCCACAGAGTGCAAAGCCTGCTACCACAAATCCTGCTTCAAGTCTGCCCGCTGTCCCCGCTGTGCGCGGCTTCAAGCCCGCAGGGAGCTGCTGGCCAAGCAGAGCATGGAGTCCTACATCTCGGACTACGAAGACGAGATGGAGCAGCCAGAGCCGGTGGCAGCCACATGAGCACATTGCAGCAGAGGAGCAGATCGTGGGTTTATTTACATGCATGGCCTTCATCAGACTGAGCCATGCGGGCTGGAGATGAGGAGGACCATCAAGACACCTGGAGCACTGTCTCAATGTGATCTGTTTCTTTCCATGCAGTAGTGCCAGGCTGGGAAAAGGGGCATCTTCCATCATCCGGGTCTGCTCCAAGTGCTGATCGGACTCGCCTCTGCTTGGGGGAAGGCGGCTGCTCCTGCCTGTCCTGCAGCAGAACAGGGACCTTTTCTGAGCAGTTGTTGGTGCTAGACCAGACTGTGCTGCCCATCCCTGTGCCCTTCCCGGCAGGGCCTTTCGGGGAGGGCAGCACTTGCTGCTCATCAGCTGGGTACTAGGAAGCTCTGGCCACATCTGCTCCTTGAAGGTGAGAGTCAGCTCTCCGAGTCCTCCGATTCCCTGTCCTTCTGCTGGGGAGGATTGTGTGCATTGAGGCAGGGTGGGAGTTTGGGGTCGGTTGTACATGTAACAGCTTCCTTTCTCCGATCTGGCTTGGGACACTGCCAGACAGCAGTTGCTCTCGCTCCAGGATCAGAGCAGAGGAGGTAGCAGTGATGATGCCACATTTCTGCCTCGCCTCTCCGTGCCAGCTGTGCTGAGCTGCTTTCCCTGCCCTCTGCCCGCAGCCCGTGCTGCAGAGGGGCATTGCCCCCGGAGCAGCAACACAAGGAGCCAGCGCTGATGGGCTTTCAGCGGAGACAGGCCTGTGCGGCCGGAGGGTGCGGTAAGGGAGGCTGCCAACCCCGCTTCCTTCTCATGCTGCCGCTCTGTCCTCCCGGGGGGACATACCCTCTGAGGGTAACATGGGACCTCGCCCTGGCATGGCACCAGGACCTGCCTTGCGTGCAGCTGCCTTCTGCCTGAGACCCCTTGGGATGCGGGTGAAGGCTCAGCCCTCTAGCCGCATCCCCCCAGCCTCTCTCTCAGTTGGTTCTTTTAGGTTGTTTTTTGTGTTTTTAATCTGCTGGATTTGGTTTTATTTTTTTAATGCAGTTGTTTGTATTTTTAACTGTGTTTCTTCCCCCCCACCCCCCACCAAGGAGGTGCTGCTTGAAATGCCTCTTTAGGGAGCATGTGATCTGCTTGAGACTCACCAGGATAAAACTTCCAGAGCTGTCCTGCTCCTGGTTCCTCACCCCTGGAAGGGGCTGGCATTTGCCAAGTGGCCCCTTTTCCCAGAAGATCTTCTGCTTCTCCTGGGAGTAGGGTCCCTGAGCTAGGCAGAGCCTGCAGGCCTCTTGGCTGGGGTGCAGCGGGGTGGCTGGGCAGCCCGCTTG
>NW_010271883.1:25769-26235 GCF_000690775.1 Eurypyga helias
CCTGGCTTGAGGCTGGGATGTGTGTGACCCCTCGTGGGCTGTCCTTGCAGGGGGTGGCAGGGGAGAGGCTGGGACCAGGCGAGGTGGCCGCAGGGCTTGGTCGGGGAGTCCAATCTGGGGACTGGAGGTCCCAGGGGGTCCAGGCTGGGGTCCAGGCTGCTGCATGACAGCATCTCCCCCTGCTCTGCAGCATCCTGACAAAGCCACATCTAGTGCAGGAAAAGGGGTTCAGCCCCGCCCCCCCCCGGGTTTTCCCTCTTTCTGTCTTGCTCCTGCTCGTTTTCCTCAAGGGAGCAGCTGCTCTCCAGCCCTGCAAGACGCTGCTCTGCCTTGGTCTTCCTGTCCCCAAGCTGAGCCCTCCTGCTGCTGCTGCCCAGAGCTGCCTCAGCAGCACACCTCCCTCACCCTCTTTTGTTTGAAGCACTTTAATGTCAGGGGACAGCAGCCGAGAGGCTGCCCACGTGCC
>NW_010271883.1:26254-30469 GCF_000690775.1 Eurypyga helias
TTTCTAGAAGCACTGAGTATGTTTAGAGAAGAAGGAAGGGATTTTGGTTTATTTCTGGTTTCCACCCTCCGGCATGGATTTTGTCTGGAAGCAGCGGGACTTGCAAACCCAGTGGAGGTCTCCAGGGCAGGGTCGTGCCCATCACAGACTGCTACGACAACACTGGAACTGGCCAGGGCTGAGCTCTTTGTAAGGGAGAACAAGGGGCTGCCCCGGACGGCAGCTGGAGCCCTCCCCGCGGGACTGTGGCACAGCGTAGCAACAAAAATACCGTCCCTAATAAACTTCAGTTTTAACAAGGGGCCCGGTTGTGTTGTGGCCTCCTTTCAGGTGGGGTAACAGTGGTTGTCCCTACCTCGGGGTCAGGGCTGCAGTGCCTATCGGCCCCTGGGGCAGGGAGGGAGCGGGATATGCCAGGGAGGACAACGTGTGCCACTGGTGATACAGCAACAGATGCCACTGGGAGGAGGTTATTGTCACCACCCCTTGGCTAATCCCTCTGGGTTGTGGCCTCCCCCTGCAAAACGCCCACTGGACTTGGGCAGGAGGTACAAGCCACTGAGTAAGAGGCTCCCTAATGCCTGTCCCTGCTTGTATCCCTGTCCTGCTCAGCCTGGCTCTCCCCTCGCAGCAGTGTCACATCGCCCCACAAACACCACAGACACAGGAGATGCAAACTGTAAACTAGAACAACTGTTGAAGAATGCATGTGCAAGCCCAGCACAGCGCTGGCTCCACACAGGCCCAAGCAGGGCTTCCCTTTGGGCAGCACGGCATCGGGAGCCAGCTGCTGGGGGCTTTTCCCTGGAAAAGTCCTGCTCAACCATGATCTAAGCTGTGGTTAGCAGCAGCAACGGCGATTTGGGCTTATTCCTGAGTACAGTGGTGGTAGAAAAAGCTTCTGGCAGGCACGACACGCAGAGGATGGGCTCTCGCAGCTGCCAGCAGACCCGTGGCAGCAGGAGGGGCTCAGCTGCCCCAGCACAGCAGCTCGAGCAGGTGGTGATGCCAGAGAACAGAGACCTGCAAAACCACGGGGCTTGCTGCTGTTACAGTGAGCCCCCAACAGTGCCCAGGGCGATCCCTGGCCAAGGATGGAGCTGGCCCCTTGGCAAAGCACCCAGCATGGAGGGGCAGGAGCAATCTCAAGCCGTGCTGTGCCCGTCCTTGGGGGCGTAGCGACGCTCGAACTGGCCCACATCGAACTTGCGCTTGCAGCCGGCGTAGTTCATGTAGCGGATCTTCCCAAAGATGGCCCGCTCGGCCCAGCCCTGGTCGTGTATGCCGCAGATGGACCACAGGCAGCCTGCTGGGAGCGGGGACCAAGTGTCAGCTCTTGCCCCTTCCTCGGAGGCAGATGGAGAGCTGGGATGTGGGTGCAAAGCAGGATGGGCTGAAGTAGGGGCTGGGTTGTTTGCAGAGAGCCCTCCCCACCTCCCACCAGCCTTGGCCATCAGAGATCCGACCACTGCCCCACCGCCCCATCCTGCAGCTTGCCTACGTATCCGTTGGGGTCCCTCCCGTCCAGCTCGTAGCGGTCGTTGAGGTAGATGGCAAACCGCAGGGCCTCCTCGGGAGAGCGGGTCCACTCCAGGATCTTCTTGGCCCAGTACATCCGCAGGAAGCCGTGCATCTTGCCCTCCCGGACCATTTGGAGCTGGGGGGAGTCAGGGACAGCCGCAAGGGGTCAGTCTGTGCCAGCTCGCCTGTCCCTGAGGCTCAGCATTATGCGGGGGAGATGTAGGGCAGTACCTGTGCAGCATTCCAGAGCGGGTCATGCGTGGTTCCCTGCTCCAGCTCCTGCAGCTTGTAGAGAAAAGGCCTCTTGTCTTTGGCATGGAGCTTCAGGGTGGTTTGTGCCCAGTCGTAGGCACCTGTGAGCAAGAGAGATGAGGAGCAACACTGAGCAACTCACTCCTGCAGTGCCCCGAGGAAGGGATTGGGCTACCAAGGGCACCGTGCACAGGAGGGACCAGCTCCTGTCCTACCTCCAGAAGGTACCAAATTATGGCACATTAGTGCCCCACAGCCCCTCTCCTAACAGAAGCGGGGGTTGCCAAGTTGGAGTGACCTGCTGGGTACCAGCCCATCCCCAGTGTTGCCCACCCAAGCCGGGATGCTACCTTGCACGCTGTCGTAGTTCTCGTTGTAGTAGCAGAAGTTTTCAGCCAGCTCCCGCCGCACCACAGCCTCCTCCACGAACGCATCCACTGACTCCTTGTACTTGCCCTTGAGCTTCTGCACCTCCAGGATGGCTCGCTGGGTGGAAACCTGGCCTAGGGACATGGAGAGGGAGAAGATCAGGCTGCTGGTCTGAGCCACCGGGCTTGGACGTGCTGCAGAATAGGAAGCCTGGCATGCTCACCGAAGTGGAACCACGGGGACAGGTTGCTGAGTGCCGCCTTGTTGGGGTCATTCCGGTGGGAGCCAAAGGATCCCAGCCGCTCTGTGATGAAGGACTGCAGCACAGCCAGCCCCGCAGCTGTGCCGGGGGTCGCCCACTCCACCTCCTTCACGGTGTGGTCCACCTCCAAGCTGGAATAACAGGCCTCCCAAGCGATGGGCTGGGTGGCAACCAAGCAGTGTGAGTGCATTTACAGATGCTCTTCAGCCAGGGCTGCCCTGAGCATTACGTCCCCTGGATATCCCCAACCACTAAGTCCCCAGCTCAAGCCAGCCTTCTCTTAATCAGCCCTGCATGGCAGAGATGTGCGAACTGAATGAATGTGGTGGAACTTCCCTTCCCCAGGGCATCCCCATCTCCACACCACCTGCGCATAACCTCAGGCAGGTCACAGTCCCCATCCCCTGCTGTCCCCTCCCAGGATCACGAAGCAGCTGTGGAATTCTCTGGGACTAGCCACAAGTGGGTGTGGAGGTGTCGCCTGCTGGTACCTCTGCTGGGCAGGAAGGGGGATATGGGTGATGAATGACGGGAGGAAACTCGGTGAGGAACTCAGGAAGCTGAGTGTGGATCTTGCCCCGGATGGTCCTGGCGCTGTACTCCTGCTTGGGGGAGGCGACCCAGCAGGGCACAATATTATGGGCATCAACCTGGAAAGCAAAGCCACGGAGGAGGGTGTGAGCAGCAGAAGCAAACCGTCCCAATGCCATGACACAGATGTTCTCTGCTCAGGTGACTCCAGCATACCTCTGCAGGCATGAAACATGGGAGACAAATTCCTCCCATGTCTCACTAGCCAGACCTTTCACCTCCCAGAGCACGGGCACCCACCTGCGCAAACGGCACATCCTCTGGCAAGCCCTCCCTTACGGCCTCCACCCACTGCCGGGGCAGGCGGAGGGGGCAGAAGTCTGTCACCAGCCCCCCCACGCCATGCTCCACCACGAAGGCGGGCAGCACGTCCTTGGCGTAGCCCAGCAGCAAGTGGAAGGGGATGTTCAGCTCTGCGCACTCCTGCAGCGAGGGGGAAAGGGCTATGGGATAGTTCATGCCTCTGCAGACCCCATCCCACCACCATCTGCTGAAGGTCTGGATCTGCCTCCCCCTCTTCCCCAGGAGCCCTGTCCCACCCAGCGGGGACATCCCCACCGCAGCCGTACCTCGGCCACCTCCTGCAGACCCCTCAGCATGAAGTCATAGTGGCGGATGGTGGCATCCAGGAATTTGGGTACCAGGCAGAAGCAGACGTGCAGAGGCAGCTCCTGTTTGAGGGCCAGACGCTGGGCGTAGAGGAAAGCCCAGTTATCTGTGGAGAAAGCGCACGGGGAAGTATCAGGGGGATGCTCTGGGATGGAGATGGAGTTTTGTGGGAGGAATCCCCTGAGTCTTCCCAGCTCCAACACCTACCGTGGGAAGGGACCAAGCCTTTTGCCCCAGGAGCTCTGCTCCCCAGCCCCCTGCACCAGCTGGTTCGTACCTTGCACCCGCTGGTCCCGGGACATCCAGTAAAGGATGCACCGAGCATCATCCTTCAGGTCCGAGCCCTGCGAGACGAGACGAACCCGCTTTTTGTTATACTTGAACTCTCGCACAGACGGGGCTGCTCTCCGCCGGGCCTCCTGGAACGCATCCTCTTCCTCCTTCCTCCTCCGAGACACGCGTGGCAGCTCCGTGGCCTCGGCCTTCCTCTTCCCTTGCCCACGCCGCATCCTTAGGATGGCCCGGGCCGGCGCCCGGAGCAGCGTGGTTGCGTGCGGCCGCTGCGAGGGGGGAAACGGGACCGAACTGAGCTTCCGGTGCCCTGCCCATCC
>NW_010271884.1:0-3291 GCF_000690775.1 Eurypyga helias
TTGGCCACCCGGCCCCAGTGCCCGGCCACCCGGCCCCACTGCCCGGCCGCCCGGCCCCACTGCTGCAGGGAACAAGGAGCCAGAGCTCCCCGTGAGGATGCACAAGGGCTGTGCATCCTCGAGGTGTTACAGTGCAGGTTTAGGTCGCTGCTCCCAGCATCCCTGTTTGCCCTTGAAACACCCTTTGAAGGGAACAAGAATCCTCTCCCTCCCGATGCCAAGGCATCCGTCGAAAGTCCCTTCCTTGTCTCGCACCGCATGCCAAGCGCATCAAACCCCCACCCCCCGGTGTTTTACGTCCCTTTTCTCCCCAGCAAGCCAGCGTTGGACCCCACTCCCCAGCCTTTAGCCATTCCCACACGTTTTCTACCCCGGCCACACAGCAAACGGGAGGGAGAGCAGAGTTCTTGATCCAAGTGGAGATCCACCATAACGATGGAAACGCGGGACGGGATTCTGCTCCCTGCCAGTCTCCAGCTGGGAAATTGCTTTACCAGGCCACAACTCTATTTCTTCCACTTCTCACAGGAGGGCCTGACAAGGGGCAGGTTTAACGCTGCCCCGTTCCTACCTCATATCGATCAGCCATCGGTGTTCCGGAGCGCTCCCATCAATTAGGAGGAGGCTCCCTGCTGCATTAAGCCCTGCAGACAGCAATCAGGAGCCCTCGAAGGCTGACTCAGAGAGCAAGTGCTCTCTGCGTTATTGCATTTTCAATATCAGACTGATCTCCCAGAGCTTACATCTGTTCTCGGCGTCAAAAAACCGCTCAGCGGATGACGACAGACGCAGCATTCCGTCTGGAAACTGGGCCCAAGCTGAGGCCATTAAGGAGATGAAGGTAAGGGCAGCAAAGGGCAGAGCAGCTCAGAGCGCGCCGCGGCACCAGCCAGGGCTTTGTGCCCAGCATCCCAACGCCGGCGCTTCAGAGGGAAGAGAAAGCTCCGGGTTCCCGTGGGCTGCTCCCCCTGAGCACGTTCCCAGAGCCCAGAGAGCCGGGCTGGAAGGGGCAGGAGGCAGCAGGGGAGGGTGCTCAAAGCAGGCAGGGCTGAAAGCTGCTGGAGCGCCTTCCGACGCCTCGATCTGCCGAGGCAAGCCACCCGCACACGGATCGCGGAGACGGTAAAGCAAACCTGCCCGTTCCAGCCAAGAGGCATCTCCTTCATGCCACAGCAGCTGCTTCCTGCAGTCAATCCACTGCTGAGGCCGCGAGACAACAGAACATGTTTTTTTCCCCAAAACAAGGAGCTGATTTCAATTGATCCGAAGATGGAAACAGCCTCCTGTTATCCCAGAGAGGCCAGCACCCCCGGGGATTGCCAGGAAGCCTCTCCTGCCCAGGGCCAGCTCTCTCTAGCCCCATGATCCTGGGCCAAGGAGGAATTGGCAGCAAGAGCTGCTGCCAGAGGGAAAGCTGGCCCAGTAACTGCTGAGTGCGAGGGAACATGCTGCGGGATCCCCGTGCTGAAGCCCAGATCCGTTTGTATTCCACAGGATCAGCTCCTCTGCCTCTTGGCACAGCAGACGCCCGGGCGTCCCCCCGGCAGCCGAGGCTGGGGTGCATGCTCAGCACCAGCTCTGCTCCGAGGCAGCATCCAGGTGCCAGCTGGTCACGTCACAGAATCCCAGCACGGTTTGGGTGGGAAGGGACCTTAAAGCCCACCCAGTGCCACCCCCTGCCATGGGCAGGGACACCTTCCACCAGATCAGGTTGCTCCAAGCCTCATCCAGCCTGGCCTTGGACACTCCCAGGGATGGGGCACCCACAGCTTCTCTGAGCACCCTGTCCCAGTGCTGATACAGCACTGGAGCAGAGACAGGCAGGTACCAGTTTCTTGCCCTAAAAGCTGATAAAATTGCTCTGGAAGTCCCTCCGCCTTTGAGCCGATGGGATTTGTTTCACCTGCCGCCCAGGAGCGGTCGTTTCTTCCCCCATTTCTCAGCAGGTCCCCCCAGAGCAGCGCACGGCCACCTCCCTAACTCACATTACCAGCACCGTTTGCCTCCTGACCGCCCGGACCCCCTGAGGTTAGAAAGGAACCTGTTGCCCTTTGGGTGTCTCCCCCTCTCACAGGCTACCCCATGCCTCTGCCTTTAGCCTCCGGGCCGTGCAGCTGAAACCCGCGCCCAGCAGCGAACGGCACACGCAAAACCCCTCCTGAAGAGCGGAAAAACCTATTCCCTTCCTCGGCGGTTAGACGCCACGGATAATGGATACGTGACGCCAGGAGATAAAGAAACCATTCTTCCTTCGGGAGGCCCCTCCTGGCTCCGACCCCGGAGCCGGGCAGCCTTTGACCCCGAGCTCCCGCGGTAATGCCGGCGCGCGGTCGGAGCGGGGATATCGCGCACGCGCCCGGCTCGTCTCCCGGGGGTTCGCTCTCTTCTGGCCCCGAATAACGGCAGCTTTGTCCTCTCGTAAATGAAGGAGCAGCCAGTTCATTGCAGCCCCAGCTTGTTCCCAAAGATAAACCCAGTGAAAAATGTCACCTGCTGCTGTGATCCGCCCCGTGTGCCACTGGAGCAGCTGCTCTATCCCAAACAGACATTCCCATCCAACTGGTGGAATAATGGGAATGTGCACAGCAGATATACATAAACATGAGGGAGGAGGGAGGGTGCTGTCGGTCTCGCAGCCCTGGCTCAGAAAGCTGCTTTGTTTAGGAGCCACAACGGCCCAGATGCACGAGGCTTGTGACGGCCCCGCCGGCACCGCAGCATCCCGGGGCAGGACCCACAGCGGGTCCCCATGGACCACCCAGCTCCGACCCTCCACAGCCAGGGAAGTGCCTCGGCAGAGCTGCCCTGGGCTTCACTCCGGAGGGGGTCTGCGCTCGCAGAGGCTGGGGGGGGCTGGTGCTGGCCCAATTCCACAGCTACGGGTCAGGGGAAGGCAGAAAAGCGGGAGTGCTGCTTGCGGAGCTGCTGCCCAGAACTGCCCCCCCATCCAGTATCACCCGCAGCCTCGGCTCCGCGGGCACCAGAAGTAATTTAAAGCCATTTCCAAACAAAGGCGAACAGTTTAATCCTGCTGCCCTTCAGCAGCCCTGCTCCGATTCCTTACCAATGGCCTGAAACAGAGGGAAGGCTTGGATTCAGCTGAGCAGGGGGTGCACGGGAAAGCCAGGCACGAAGGATTTACCTGGGACAGTGCCATTACCCAGTAACCAGGCAGCAACCGCCAGCCACCAGCATCACATCCAGCCCTCGCCAGTGCCGCGTTGCCCCGGGGGTGGGAGACACCAGCTCTCCCAATCCTCCCGCGGGAAGCGGCTCCGCGGCCCCACCACG
>NW_010271884.1:3319-3737 GCF_000690775.1 Eurypyga helias
CCTGGCAGCCCCCCGCGGCCCTCCCGGGGCGTTAAAATTTACCGTCATCATTAAGGACAAAGACGCAAATGCCAAGCGTGAGGCATCCCGTGACGGATGTAACGGCGGCCGGGTGGGAGCTCACCGAAACGCAGAGCATTCCTCTTGTTTTAGGTAATTATCCCTGCGGGAAGGATGCCGCTACGGACAGCCAGGCTGCTGTAATTCCTGCCACCTCCTTCCGGACCCCCGTAAAATTTCTGACTGGCTTCAGGGAAAGGGGAGCAAGACCGGCTCGTTAAGGGGGGTACAAAGAGCGAACGCAGCAGGTTGGGACGGGGTCCATGCCGCTGTCACACCAGGCTTTGTACTTCGCTCCACATTCCTGCCGTCTCAGTTACACCCCTGGAGCCCCCCGTGCCACACGCCGCTCTGCTGT
>NW_010271885.1:0-988 GCF_000690775.1 Eurypyga helias
TGCCCAGCTGTGCCGTGCCGTGCTGCTGTGCTGTGCCCAGCTGTGCCGTGCCCAGCTGTGCCGTGCCGGACCGTGCGGTGACGAGCTGTGCTGAGCCGGACCGTGCGGTGCCATGCTGGACCATGCGGTGCTGAGCTGTGCTTAGCTGTGCCGTGCCGGACTGTGTGGTGCTGTGCTGGACCGTGTGGTGCTGAGCTGTGCCGTGCTGGACTGTGTGGTGCCGGACCATGCCGTGCCGGACCATGCAGTGCTGAGCTGTGCTGAGCTGTGCCGTGCCAGACTGTGCGGTGCTGTGCTGGGCCGTGTGGTGCTGAGCTGTTGTGCCGTGCTGGACTGTGTGGTGCCGGACCATGCCGTGCTGGACCATGCCGTGCTGAGCTGTGCTGAGCTGTGCCGTGCCAGACTGTGCGGTGCTGTGCTGGACCGTGTGGTGCTGAGCTGTGCCGTGCTGGACCATGCGGTGCTGTGCTGGGCTGTGCTGAGCTTTGCGGTGCCGTGTGGAGCCATGCCGAGCTGTGCCATGCTGTGCCGTACCGTGCCAAGCTGCGGGGTGCTGTGCTGAGCTGTGCCAAGTGTGCGGTGCTGAGCTTTGCTATTACACGCTGCGCCGCGCCGTGCTGAGCCGAGCCATGCGGTGCCACGCTGTGCCGTGCCAAGCTGAGCCGTGTAGTGCCATGCTGTGCCATGTCAAGCCATGCAGTGCCACGCTGTGCCATGCTGTGCTGAGCCGTGCGGTGCCATGTGGTGCTACGCTGTGCCGAGCTGTGCTGAGCCATGCAGTGCCATGCCGTGCTGAGCTGTGCAGTGCCACGCTGTGCCGTGCCGAGCCATGCAGTGCCATGCCGTGCCGAACCGTGCCATGTGGTGCTATGCTGTGCCATGCCGTACTGAGCCATGCTGAGCCGTGTGGTGCCATGCTGTGCTGAGCCGTGCTGAGCCATGTGGTGCTACTCTGTGCCGAGCTGTGCTGAGCCATGCAGTGCCATGC
>NW_010271886.1:0-654 GCF_000690775.1 Eurypyga helias
ACCTAGGTGTGCGCACCCGGGCATTGCATCAGCACACCCGGACACAGGGCTCCGCAGTCCCCACGCCTCGTCCCTGCGCCCCAGAGCTGGCACGCAGCGCCCGCAGGGCCACGCGGGCACAGGCAGATACGTGTCACCCTGCTGGCATCTTATTTAAGTCGGCTAAGGGCAAATAAGGGTCATCCTAATTATGTGCCGTTTCCAGACTCGTTTATCCTCGCCATACTCATTATCCACAAGCATAAAGTTAAGCGACCTTCGCTTTCCCTATTTTTTTAGCCTCAATCTTTTTCTTTCCACTGCTATTTAATTTGAATCACTACACGAATGCAAGGTGGGAAACCCATCCGCGTTCTACTATCTCAAATAATTCATGTGATCCTCTAAATTAAAAGCACATTTATAAGCTCGTGGAATTTGTAGTGAACAGTAATGAATTTTATACATTTGACCGTTGCCTAACTCTCCTTTTCTTAGCCATATTGCCTTTTTCGAGGTAAACTGTGAACGTCTTTCTCGCTCCTGTTAAATCAGATGCCGTACCGGAAAGCACAATTTCAGGCTCTCCAGTTGTGACTTTTTGAAGAGTTGTGTTATGTGATAGGGTGCTACAATTTTTGCACGTCGGGTGATTGTAGGAAATCTCAGGTAGGG
>NW_010271886.1:678-1653 GCF_000690775.1 Eurypyga helias
TTTTTCTTACTTTGTGCAATTTGGGGATTTGTTTTTTAGTGGTTTTTTTTTTAATAAACTAATTTAAAGACTGACTTGATAAAAAATGCAGACAAGCGGGAAGCTTTCTGCAGATAAAATGTGCGGACGTGAGCCCTTGTTTTGGAGGGGTTTGTTTTGTTTCGGGTGGTTGGGTTTTTTTTTTCTTTTTTGGACAAGGAACTATGGCATCTTGTGTAAGACCAGAAATTTAAATCAGTGCAGGGTGGGAGAGATGCGTGAGATTATTCTAAGAAAGGGCAGGCAGTTGAATTTCTCCTTGGTGTAGACAGTGAACGCCCGTAAATTTCAATACTTTGGTGAGTTTAAATATTTAGGTAGCAAAACGGCATACAAAATCAAGAAAACCACAGGAATACTCAGGGAGAAAACCTCCTCCCGGGGCAGATAAAGCCCGCAGCCCGGCGCTGCAGGATGTGGAGCCGCTCCAGGAAGGCCGTTGGTCCGTGCACCCTGGTGATCCTGGCGCAGCCCTTGCAGCAGCACACCAGTAGAATGGGAGCGCGTCGAGACTGAGTAGCCCCCTCCCTCTGTGTCTATTTATAAACTGGTATAAATACGAATTAGACCTTTTCATCGCGCCAGCGGCCTTTCCGTGCGGCTTTCGGAAGGCACTTGCCCGGGTCTTAGGGAAGCGGACGGCATCCCGCGGCAGGACGTTTGCACGGCTCACTGGGCAGGACGGGTGGATCCGGTCCCGCCGGGGTCCTGCCCACCTCTCTCTCCTGCCTAACCCCTTCTCTCCATCTTGCTGCCCTAGGCCTATTCCACGGTGCCCGTGAGCAACATGAACTCGGGGCTGGGCTCCATGAACACCATGAACACCTACATGACCATGAACACCATGACGACGAGCGGCAACATGACCTCCAGCTCCTTCAACATGTCCTATGCCAACACGGGGCTGGGGGCCGGACTGAGCCCTGGCGCTGTGGC
>NW_010271887.1:0-1212 GCF_000690775.1 Eurypyga helias
CTCACCCGGCTATAAATAGTACCCTCTGGCTGGGCACGGCTGGTACTTCAAAATCCTTTCGAAGGATTATTTCCCTTAGATGGAATCCCACATAAATTTCAGACCAAGGCCTGAACCGAAGCAAAAAGACTACTAATTGTTGTGTGCGGCATCGCTAACGAAACCCGGCGGCGGCTGCAGCGTGCCAGCTGCCCCCACCACGAAGGGCTGCCGGGCAGAACGCGGAGACCGACAGGCAAGAAACGGCGGTTTAGCAGCTATCTGCTGTACACGTACGGCTGATGCGCAGCCAGCACCGCTCCGTCATCAGTCCAGGCACGGACCCTGAAGGGATCCGCTGCACCCAGGAATCACAGGATGGTCTGGGTTGGAAGGGACCTTAAAGCCCCCCCAGCCCCACCCCCTGCCATGGGCAGGGACACCTTCCATAGCCCAGGGTGCTCCAAGCCTCATCCAGCCTGGCCTTGGACACTCCCAGGGATGGGGCATCCACAGCTTCTCTGGGAAGCTGTCCCAGTGCTCCCCACCCTCTGCGGGAAGAATTCCTTCCTGATGGCCCATCTCCATCTCCCTCTTCCTGTTCAAACCCGTTACCCCTTGTCCTCTCACTCCCTGCCCTTGGGAAAAGCCCCCCCAGCTTCCTTGTAGCCCCCCCAGGCACTGGAAGGTGCCATAAGGTCTAGGAACTCCAACAACAGTATTTTTGTCTGCACAGAAACCCTCCATTTAGCCAGTGTCTGGGATTCCAGACTCCTAACAAAAAGGCAAAGGGGAACTCCCCTCCGCACCCTGTGACAGCCGGAGCACGTCCCCCCGTTTCCGACCACCCGGTCTCAAGGCGCTGGTGCCGCCGTGCCCACAGAGAGCACCACGATGACTGTGTAACACAGAACACGCCCGCACGGGGCACCTAGTGCGGACTGAAAGGGCGATGCTCTTCGGAGGAAGCACGGGGACTGCTGAGTCTGCACACGATACCTGGCAGTTTCGTAACGTTAAATAACAGTAACCCACTTCCGACTGTGCTTTCTAAATGTATTTCTAGAGCTACTTCATAAATAACACCACTAGAAGCCGAGCGAGCGAGCAGGTGGCAAACCCCCCTCAGCCACCGCCTGCGCTCGGGAGAGCCGTTATTTCCAGTTTAACCCGTTAAAAGCAGGAAGCGTGTTCCCTGCACTGCCAACACGACCTGCTAATCGAAACAGCACC
>NW_010271887.1:1245-2484 GCF_000690775.1 Eurypyga helias
CCCCCCCCCTGCCCATCCCCCGCTTTACCAGGACAATCGGTGCTCCAGGGCCCAGCCTGGTCCGCGGGCCGGAGGGACGGGCAAAAGCATGGCGGGCGCGGGCGAGAAGGCGCCATGCCTCCAGGCAAGAGGCGGCACAGCCGTTGGCCAAAGCGCTGGAAACCCGCCGGCTCTCGCGCCAGGGACCTCCGCGCTCGCACCGAGTGGCCTGCCATCCGCGCACCACCCTCCGACGGCAACGCCAGCAACTCCGACATTCCCGAGGTTCGGGATGCTGTCTGCCTCTGTGCTTACTAAATCCACTTACTAAAGCGAAACCATTTGGAATCCTTTTCGCAGCTTGCAAACCAACAAAAAAGCCAAACCCCATCTAGACAAGAACCAAACACGTTTGGGTTGAACCCTAAACACGACGGAGCCAGCAGCCTCCTGCTCGTTCAAGGCGGGCACATTCCACTCCGGGCGAGTAACGGTGTTAAACTGGGAGCCCCTAGGAAGAGCCCCCAAAACCAGAAACGGCCCTCAGCGGCAACGCCAGGCAGAAGAGAACTTCTCCTCCCTCCCATGGCAGGAATTTGCAGAGGGAGGACGGTGAAGGCAGTCCAGACTTCACCACCTGAACAGCCCAAAGCACATTCAAAGCCTGTCATTCCCTGGCAGACACAATGGCACAGGGACGGTTTTGGGACACACGGATGGCCGGAAAAGGATAAAGCAAAGCTGTGGTGCTGCCCACGTTCAGAGGGGGAAAGGCACTGTGAAAACAAAACAGAGAAAATACTTATGGAATTAGGCCAAAAGAGGCAAAATAGGCTCTTCTGCAATTACCCAGCAATCTAAGAAATCCCTCTTAGTAGCCAAACTAGAGTCAATCCCGTGGCAGCGGAAGTCGGGTTCAAAAGGACTAGGAGCAGCCTGAAGTTCGCTGTAGGGGCATCCATCATAAATCCCCGGTGGGTATAATCGCAGGAGAAGTCAGATTCGGTTATCGCATGCCACGGTGCCTTGGCGTATTCCCGCGTGAGATCAACTTGGAAAGTGGAAGCTCCAACGTGAATGACGTGGACAGCCACTTCCCATCCCGCCCGTCTCCACTTCCCAGAGAACAGCAACAGACACCCAGTCAGGCCAAACCACCCGGCCCAAAAAGGCGACCTGCCCGCCCCAACTTCACTGCTAAGCAAGACGGAGCCTTCGCCCTGACCTGCCCCCGCGGTCGCGGGTGGCCATTCCTGCAGC
>NW_010271888.1:0-1920 GCF_000690775.1 Eurypyga helias
CGGTGAGAAGGGGAAGGGTTGGCATCTGCGGCTCCCGCGAACAGACCGTGACTGAGCTGCCACCTGTCCCCCGCGCTGTGAGAAGAGCTGGCGCTGACGTCTCCACCCAACGATTCCTGACCAGCTCTCACATGGAATCACGGAATCCCAGGATGGTTTGGGTGGGAAAGGACCCCAAAGCCCACCCAGTCCCACCCCCTGCCATGGGCAGGGACACCTTCCATAGCCCAGGTTGCTCCAAACCTCATCCAGCCTGGCCTTGGACGCTCCCAGGGATGGGGCATGACTAACTGTTCTTCCATGGGATTTCGTATCTACCCACGATGGAACTTTCCTTCTGGAGTCCTTGATTTCCCAAAGACCCTGTCTCGACAGAGCTGCCTCGGTGTCTGATTTTTAGCTTCCTTATCCCTCTACTGCTCAAAGCTCTGTCACAGAGGCCTGAAGCAAAGTCACACAGCCAGATGGTATCGGAGCTGGGCCTTGGATCCTGGTACAGGCACCAATAAACCCTGAGGAGCGAGGGGAGCCTTACGGCGGGGCTCGCACCGCGATGGAGTTACACCCCCTGCTTCCTGGTGTCACGGGTGCTTCGCCTGGGCTCTTGGCAGGGGGTGCAGGAGAGTTCTGCCCACGCGAGCGCAGGCTGGGAATGTTGGAGTCACTCCGCAGCGCCAGTGCGGAGGATCAGGGGGAATATCTGGGCCGGAGGGTCCCGTTTCCAGACACGGTTGGTGTGTCAGTGCGTCACCTTTGGGCACCAACACGGTTTTGAATCAGGGTCATAGAATGGATCTTGGTATGGGATCATGGAATTGTTTGGGTTGGAAAAGACCACCTAGTCCAGCCGTCACCCCAGCAGTGCCCAGCCCCCCACTCCTCCGTGTCCCCAAGCGCCTCGTCCACACGGCTCTGAAACCCCTCCCGGGATGGGGACTCCACCACCTCCCTGGGCAGCCCCTTCCAACGCCTGACAGCCCTTTCCGGGGAGGAATTGTTCCCCACAGCCAACCTCCACCTCCCCTGGCACCACTTGAGGCCGTTCCCTCTTGTCCCATCGCTTGTCCCTTGGGAGAAGAGACCCACCCCCCCTCTGCACCCCCCTTTCAGGGAGTTGTGGGGAGTGATAAGGCCTGGGGGGATGGTTTTGCGGCATCCATGGGTTACAGCAGAGGCAGCGGGAAGGAGCCATTCACTCTCCCCTTCCTTCTGCTCTGGGAACTGGGCCGTGTTCTCCGCTGAAGCCGTATCGACAGCTCTGCGCCGTAGCCTCCCCTGCACGGCTCCTCTTCATCCCTGTCACAGCACAACCGCGGCTGGGTGCCGCCGGCTGGGGACTGGAGCGTTCCCGTGGGGCTGAGCTCCATCCCTGGTTCCAGGGGGATGGTGTTTAGTGTCTGGACCCTCTTCTTTCCACCTCCACCCCCCTCAGCCCCTTCCACAGGTCCCTTAAGAGCAGGATCACCACTGGCTCCGCATTCAGGGTGCAGCCACACTATGAACCTCAGGATTGAGTGTTCCCACGGGGAGATGGAGCGCTTCCGGCATCCAGCTGTCCCAGACCTGCGGCTGCTTCCTGAACAACCGGTTTATTTTGGCGTGGGGACACCCAGCCTGTCCTACCCCCAGCCGGTCCTAGCAAAAGCCCCCTCGGTCTGACCAGCCGGGAAAACTGGCAGCCCCGCTCGTGCCTGGAGGAGGAAGACGGAGCTGACGCATTGGCTGTGGGCACGGAGCAGCAGGGAGCCCCCAGCCACAGCACATCCCGCTGGGAGGAGGGGGTATTTTCCATACTTTCTGTGATTTTGGGACAGTTTCTGCTGGTGGAGAGCAGAACCAGCTCCTCGGCAGCCACCCAAGCGAGGCTGTTTGCCCAGCACGGCTCACGCACGACACGGAAACGTCTCCTCCCACGCGTGT
>NW_010271888.1:2005-2260 GCF_000690775.1 Eurypyga helias
CGAAGTCCAAGCCCCGTGGCAACGCGCGCAGGCACCGGGGTCACGGGTTGAGTTTCCGCTGCTCCTGTTCCAGGAAGAACAAAAAAGGAGGTGGGAATATCGAACTGTGGGGCGTGGGTACGGTTTCCAACACGAGGCTTGGGCGATGGTTCTCCACACAGAAGAGCTGACAGCCGGGGTGGGAATTCCCACGGCGTTTCCGTAAGGCCAGGCTAACCAACACCATGGTTTCAGCTCCGTATTGGTACGACGCCC
>NW_010271889.1:0-8213 GCF_000690775.1 Eurypyga helias
CCCGGGATAGCAGCTCTGGATCTCCCAGGACAGCGACCCTGTGAGCCCAGGACAGTGCCCCGGAGACCCCAGGATAGCAGCCCCGTATCCCCCAGCACAGCAGGCCCTGGTTCCTTGGGACAGCAACCCAATTCCTCCTGCCAGAGCCCCCCGCAGCCCCGCAGGCAGCCAGGAGCACAGCCCTGCTCTCAGGCCTGGGAGGAGCAGTAGGGCTGAGGCATGTCCGTCTTCTCACCCTCCTCCCTGCCCGCAGCGGTGCCTAACCAGCCGCATCCTGACCAAGCGGGCAGGGAGGTTGGCAGGGGTCAGAGCCAGGCGCTGGCAGGGTTCCCGGCTCCCTGGTGCGGCAGCGTGCCAGTCCCCACAGATCCCCCCCGTGCCCAGGGAGCAGCCCAACCCATTCCCTCCTCCACTACGGCAGTTGGAGAGGATGAAGAGGGTCTTGCCTTCTTCCAGGCCTTCACGCAGAACAGCAGCCCACAGCTGGGGATGCAAAACGGGAGCAGAAAACGGGGCATGTGGCTCGTTCCCGCATGCTACCTCCCACAGCCTGGTCCCTCTGCGAGGCACACGTGTAAAACCCCGACGGTTCGGGGTCAGCCCTCCAAGTGGGAGATGTTCAGGGGATCTGAGCCACATGTTGCTTGTACTCAGTCCTCGATGCTTCCTCAGCACCGAGGCTGGGTGAAACCGAGGGGAAAAAGCTCAACCCTGCTCCAGCGGTCCCATAGCCGCCCGCTCGAGCTGCAGAAGCAACGTGTGCTCCCAGCCCTTGGCTCACCTGGGTCAGCCCTGGCTGGGGGGGCTGTAATGCACCCACAGCCTGTGCTGTCCCAACCGCATTGAATTTCACTTCAAAACCAAACTGAGCCCACAACTGGCTCTGAGGCACCATTTGCTGCCAGCAGCAGCTCAGGGATAACGGGTGGCTCATGTGCAAGTGGTGCAGAGGTGTGAGCTGGGGGCGATCACAGCTGACATCTCCGCTGACACCTGGGTTTAAGCCCCAGCCTCGGCCTTGCTTTGCCACCTGGTTACACAGAGGATCCCCCTGAAAATGTGACCCTCAGCTCAGCTGTCCCTGTCCACAGGCATCATCCAGTATGATCCAAAGAGCTCCAGAGCCGGCATCTGAGAGGAGATGCCGGCAGCACCATCGCCAAAGCAGTTCCCATAGTCAAGCAAGTGCCTGCCTGGCTGCGTGGTTTCATCACAGGAGGTGTGTTGGAGGGGAGGAGACGTGCACATCCTCCTGGGAGCATCGGTTTTGCTTTTCCTTACTTTCCAGGTTAGGGCTCGCAGCAGCTGTTGACATGCGGCATCGTGGATTTGTGTATTGAGTTCTCACATAATCAGCAGTAAAGCGACTGTTTCTTTTTGTCAGGCTGTGTAACGAGCCACTAAGCCAGAGAGCCCGATCCCAGCCAGGTCCTGCAGGACAGGGGGAGAAAAAAATGCTTGTTAATTAAAGAATTTACTTATTTACAGTGTTGTCCTACGGGGTGGTTTTGTTTGAGACCTCTTGCACAAACAATACACCCAGCCCTGCCAAACCATGGTGAGAGCCCCCCGTCTACCCACAGCACTCAGCATGGACGGATCCTCCACAGAGCAAGGGCTTTCTCTGGTCTTCGGCGATGCTGCACTTCACCCTAACTTTACCCCCAGCCTAAGTCAGGAATAACCCCCAAACATAACACTGCCTGCTGTGCCGAAAAGACTTGGAGCAAGCCTGCCCTGACAAAGACCGGGAATATTTGCTTCCTGTGCTAATTAAGCAAAAAACAGCGTAAACTCGCAGAGATTTCTCAGTATTTAGGGTTTGGTTTGGGGTTTTTTTTCACTTTCTGCAGACTTCGAGTCAGAAGACGCGGAGCCTGTGGCAAGTGGAAGAAGACAGAAAGGGGTGGAAGTCAGAAGCCGTGGCGGGTTTTTGTCAGACCCCCAGGGAAGCCGCGCTGCACGCCCACAAGGAGGAATCAGGCTGCCTCTTCCACAGCAGGAAAAACACCCGCCGCAAGCGGAAGAGCCGCTGCGTCCATCACGCTGGGGCAGTGACAGCAGGTCCACCACGTCACCCCCAGACTGATGGCCAGTACCCTGCGGATCGCTCTGTAGGCAGGTTCATTGTGTTGCTGTTGGGCGGGAGAAGCATCCTGCTTGCACGACCGCACCTCAGAGCTATATGTGGTGGCAGCATCCCTAAGTCCTGGCATCTTGTGGCTCGTAAGTCCCTTTGATGTCCCCATAAACATCACACCCAGGCAGCCTCTCCCCTCCCAAAGCACTGGCAAAGCATGTGCTTCAGCACATGGAGCCCTTGACGGTCCAACCAACCGCACAGAGAGAGGTTTTCTGCCCCCGGGGGCTTACAAGGGTGGACAGAAGGTGGGTGAAGTGAAGCAGGGGCTGCTATCAGCTCAGGCAGGTGACCCAGTCCGCCAGAAAAGTGTGATGTCTCTGCAGTGCGTTTGGCTGAAGATTTTTTCTTTGGGTGATTCTCCACTTCCACACGGAGATGCTCAGCTTTCACTACATGACCCGAGACCACATCAGCTGAACCAGTGCAGGACCAGGGTGACACTCGGGTTTGGACCACGTTTACCCAAATTTTACAGCAGTATGTTCTTACACCAACATTTTCAACTGGAAGCACGTACCACCAAACAGCATCTACCGCTGCAGTCTAGCCCAAGCCTGCATCAGCGGCGCTGTCCTTGCCATGCCACATCCACAGAGATGCACTGAGAGCAGAGGTGACGCAGTGACCATCCAGCCTGCACCCACCAACCTCTCCCACATCAGTTTCAGGGTGGATGAGCTGGAAGTGAAGTCAAATTCACACTGATGTAGCTCACCTAAGTGAGCCCAAAAAGTTATTTTTAGGCCCAAGACTGCATGGTCTCCTGAGTCATTTCAAAATGCCCTTTAGTTGCAGTGTGGTGATCTTCTTCGCTTGCGTGCAACAAGCAGGGGGTAATTCAGCTGCCACCAGTGCTATGCCTGTCCCTAGCTGCTCTGCCACAATGTCCCATGCAAGCAGCTCCATACCATGCTCTTCTGCCTGTAAATGATGGGAACTGCAGCACCTCACCACGGAAAGGCAGTAAAAGCTGTGAGGTGCTCACAACCATCAAGCAGGTACTGGGGAGGAGGTTACTTAAGTACTTGGGGTAGAAACAGATTGTAATTAGCTGAGAAATCAAGGTCGGACTTGAAACAACAACCACGTGTAGACAGTCTTGTGTTTTTATACACTGTTTCCCAGCTTAACATTTTCCAAGGGCTTTTTTTTTTGCCCTTGAACACGCAGGTCAGCGGCACAGGAGACGGGATAGCCAGCTAGCACCGCTCTGCTGCTTTCCTCCATCCTGCCCTGGAGATACCCCTGTACACCCCTCCATCCATCCCCACCGCTCTTGCCTCATGCTCTTAGTCTTGCTGGTTAATTATTCTGGACTGGGATTTGCAACGCCAGCTGGAAAGAGGCCACTAACCATGGGACATGGAGAAACCCTGATTTCCAAGGGAGCGGTGCAGACCAGCTGACCCCACTGTGCCATGGGGCTGGCTGACACTGCTGTGGTGTGACAGGCCACATGCAAGCTGGGGGCTGGTGTCACCAAAGATTCTTTACAGGACCTCAGATGAGTTCTCAGGGACATTTCTGGCCAAGAGAAGGATTTAGGGCTGAGGCACTGCTTTTGATATGGATCAGCATCCAACACCCTAACATTCCTAACACCCAACCCAACAGACTCCCAAGACACCATCTTGGGAGCAAGGGCAGAGCTTACCCAGCCATTCCTCTGAGCCCCACCACCTCCTTTGGCCCATCTGTCCGCAAACAGCAGGGATGACACTTGGCCAAGGCCAGGCTGAAGAGCAGCTCCCAACCTCTTCCATGCATTGGACCGATTGCCACGTGGCTACACCAGTCCTAAGCACCACAAAGGTTCAGGTGGTGGAAAGCTGCTCCTGCCCAGTCAAACCATTCAGAAAAAAGTATTTAACTGTGATGGCTACACGACACGTCACTCCTCCTGGGAGAAGGGGATGGGCAGCCCTGGAGCATGTGCACACCAAGTGCAGTTAGAGGCAAGATCTTCGTAAGAGGTGTGAGGACTCCAGAGCAAAAGGAGGATGCTCGAGGCAGGACAACAGTGGGTGTCCCCATGCAAATCCCCAGGATCAATTTAGTAGCACTGCTAAAGGGCAGAGGATGAAAGTTGTGGCAGGAAAACTGGCACTGGGGACCACTGGTATTTGGGTATCGAATGATGGGATGCAAATAGCCCCATCTGAGGGGCTGTGTGGGATTTCGGGTGGGTGCTGGGCAGAGACGAGGAGCGGGGAAATGGCAGGGCTCATCCAACATCACATGCCTGGAGTAGTTGCTTTGAGGACGGCAGTGAGCGCTTTCAAACTTTAATTCCTTTCTGTACGTCACTACTCGTCTTCTCCAGCTTCGCCTTCCCCCAGGAGGACGAGCTGAAGCTAACCGAGAAAGACAAGGGCTCGGAGGTGTGCACAAATGTTTGCTCAGACGCATCAGATCGCTGCAAAGCTGCTTTTATGGGCATTTCAGAGCGGCTCCTGGCAGCGCCGCTGGAGCTGAGCTCTGAGGACGCTCGCCGCGCCCCATGACGTGAACCCACCGGGTGGGCTTCAGACCAAAAAGGGGCGAGGAGAGCTCGTGTTTACAAAATTTGAATAAAATAATGCCGCCAAACAGAAAAGCGTGTTTGGAGCCAGGAACGGGAACAATAAACCCAAACGCTTTCCTCTGATGGGTTGCAGATGCAGCGTGCCGGCAATCTCCCGCTGGAAAAAGCACTGCTGCATGGAGGGCTTTTGCCGTTCATTCACTTAGGAAATGAAGACAGTGCATTAGTCTTCCCTAAAACTCCAGGTTTTTGCCTTGAAAATGAAATATGGAGGAAAAAAGGGCAGCGCTCCTTCTTGCTTGTGCCGTGCTTAAACAATGTACTGTTATCTCTTTAGCTTCGTAATTAATGTGTTATTTGCTCTGTCCAGGCAAATGGGACTCTTTTACACAGGTATTCATTAAAGGCCCCAGAGCCTGCCCAAGCCCATGCGTGGGGTGGTCGCAGGCCTGGTTCCAGCACTCATCCCGCACTGAACTGCTGCCCAAGGGGCCTCGATAGCCAGCCCTTCACAGAGGCAGAAACCCGTCTTTGCCGAGTGGGGGGTGAGGGCTGTCTCAGCACCGGGTCCAGGCGATGTGCCCAGACCTTGCCGACACGTTTGAGAAGGAGGGCTCGCCCTCCATGTCCATTCCCTGTAGCTCCTTCCACCACCGTTTGGCCAGGAGAGCAACTGAAGCCACCATGGTGCTCTCGGGGGCAAATTTCTCCCCCTATTGCTCCTGGACCTCACCAATGATATGATCAGTAAATGCCTCATCCACTGAGGAGCTGGGAGCTTCCCAGGTTGCTGTGGTCCCATGCAGGCCATAACGGAGGGATTTTGGCAGTTGGATCTGTCTCTCCTCATTTCAGCCATGGTGGGAGCTGCCCTGCTGGCAGAGGGGCAGGCTCCCAGCTCTGTGGGGTGAAAGACTCCCCTCATCCCCACTATCACTGCCTCCGTCAGGAAGCACAGCTCTGCTTCGGCATCTGGCACTCGGCACTGACAAAGTGGCCCCGATGGGCTCTAGATCTGTCCTGGCGGCAGGGAAAAGTCATGGCACGCTGTGGGAAGCCATTGCTGGGCCAGATCCTGCCCCTTCCCACCCTCTGCTGTTGTTTGACTGGGGTTTTGACAGGGTGGTCAGTGTGAACATCAGCTTCAGTGCCCATGCAGGTGGCTGGAGCAGCAGAGCCAGGACGTGGCTTGACACGGGGCATTGAGGGAAGAGCATCGTCTTCAGTGTCCTGAGCCCTCGTGTGTTGTCCCACCCCAGGACCCAGCCCAGGCACCTCTGGGTGTCAGCAAACCCACGTTGCCCAAACTAGGATCCCTCAGCCAGCCGCTACCACATGGAGGAACCATGTCTCAGCCCGCTCAACACACCCACCTCTGACCATCAACGTGGCCTCTCCACACTAGGATCTCTTCATCCTCTGCTAAATTATGTTCATACCTAATTAACAGACATTATGGATCACATGGAGGGCAGAAATGCTCCCAAACTTTGCCACTAAGCATCTAGACAGACAAGAAGGGCCACCTTTGTAACGGAGGAGGTGGGCAGCTTCAAGCCCTGTGGCATGACACGTTCCCTGGTCATCACAGAAAGCATTACCCGAACTCCCCCAGGAGAAAAGGCGTCCCACTTTCACGAAGGTTATTAATGTCCAGCCCTTCTGCACACTGGAGACCTTGTCAAATAAAACAAAAGGACTTGTTGTGGAGGAATCCTTGGCAACGCGACCAACATACACATGACCTTCTGACTTGGAAAACAGATAGCCCAAAACCCAAGCGAGCGATCCCACCGCACGCGGCGTGGCTCAGCTCCCCTGCCGCCGATGCTGCCAGTGACCAGCCGTGATGCACCGCGGTTCCCAAAGCCTGACAGAGCAAGCCAGCGAGTGAGAGGGGACACATGGGATGAGCATTGCTCCAGCCTGGGAGTAGGACATTCTCTGTGGCAGCTACAAGCCTGGAAAAGCCCATTATCAGCTCATTTATCATGTCCTTCCCCAGGGCGCTCCCTGTTCCCATGCGTTCCCCTCGTCCAGCCCTCTACACCTCCACTCCGTGGGTATGTGCCCATGGGTGGTTTCAAGGGTAGGGAAGAAGTTTGCCTGAAGTCCCCCCGCTGTTCTCTAGGAGAATGTAAACCCCTGCCGTGCTGAGCCCCACAGAAGTCAGCCTGGGACACCTCCATCATGTGTGCTACTGCCCGCACAGGGGAGATCCCAGCCTCCCAGGCATAGCAGGGAGGGGAGCTGACTCCCATCTCTGGTCAAGGAGGACCCATGCCCTCTTCCTGGAGATGACACTTCCCAGCCAAGGATGCAACCTGCTCTGTAAAAGCCACCACCGGCACTTCGAAGGCCGTTCCTCAGTCATGTGGATAATGAGAGGGATTAGCAAGTCAGGGG
Source organism: Eurypyga helias (assembly GCF_000690775.1). NCBI lineage: Eukaryota > Metazoa > Chordata > Aves > Eurypygiformes > Eurypygidae > Eurypyga > Eurypyga helias. The sequence continues at coordinate 7,074 of NW_010271889.1, forward strand.
AGGATGAGAGCATCACCTTTAAAGAGACTGCTCCATCCATCCTGCTTGTCTTTGGGATGGCAGAGGGCAGCACTAGCAGGCAGGCCAGGCATGGCAGCGCAGCTCCACGGTCACTCCTGCCCTCCCGGAGTTGGGGGTACAAAAGCCAATGGACTACAGCAGCACCCTTCCCAGAGCTGTCCCCATGCAGGGGATGCTCACCACAGCTCAGCCGGGCAAAGCCAGGAAGCCTGCATGACCTAGGGGAGGGCTTCAAGGGTTCCTTGGCTTGGCCAGAGCCCAGGGTTCCCGGCAGACACTGTTAGTGGCCTGTCCCCATCCCCACAGCACCCCAAGCCTCACCCCTCAGAGTTTCAAGCCTTGGCAGCAAACCAAAGCAATATATCTTCCCAATTCTCAGTCCCAGAAATGCCAGACTTGTTTAAACTGGACTGTTTAGATGGATTCGTGTATGTCGGTATGTTGGACGCCCAGCATGAAAGGCTTCAGCTCACGATTAAAGTTTGGCAAAGCCCTAAAACCACAGAAAACAAAGAGTTTTATCATGGGAAGCACTGGTCCCTGGGACGAGCTATAATTACTTCTGTCCTGCTTCGACCACAGCACATAAACACCAAGGACTGACGGCAGCAAGGGCAAGTTTTCCAGAGCCGGCCATTGCCGATCGCTTCAGCTGATGGGATGGGAGGGGACGCGCTGCATGCAAAATGCCCGCGACCGATGCACTGGGCTCACGCCTGCGGTATAGGCATTTCCCCTCCAGTCCCAAATTCCTGCAAAATGCCCACTGCATCACTAACCATCGCCAGCATGAACTTCCCAGGAAAAATTCACTTCCGGGAAGGGAATATGGCCTGGAAAATTCCAGCCTCGGTGAGGAACAACAAGCAAAGGGCTGTGTTGGAAACTGTTTTGCAACCTTAATTATTTTACCCCAAATGCCAGCAGCCCAGGCAGCGCCTCTTGCCCTGTAATCCCATTAGTCTCCTTGGGAACGCCTGCCCCACAAGAGCCCCTCTTGCCCTCTTATCGCTCCCCGTGTATGCCTGCTCCCCCCCAGACACCGAAAAGAGCTCCCCGGGAAGCTTGGGGGTCTGGCAAGCCCCCCGCGCGCGCGCCCTGCCAGGCAGGTCCCAGGAA